>NC_068989.1:41752394-41759660 GCF_001194135.2 Octopus bimaculoides | reverse complement strand
GCACACACACACACACAAATGTTTACTACTTTGTGCTTTCTTACAAAACATTATTATCTCTATGGTTACCAGAATGATTTACAAGTAGCAGTTTATGCTATTTTTCAGGACCAAACACTTTTATTTTTAATACTTGGTATTTAAAAATCTTTTGTTGAACAGCACATGAAATTATTACACACATTAATCAATAGCCAAAATATACAGTTTTACAGATCTATTTCACCTGATCTTACTAATCGGTTTTGCACTGGATATCAAATAACTGAGTATCAGATCAGAGCATGGTTAAGTAATATCAATTTCAGATATGGCAAGTATAGGAAAAGTATGGCATGCTTTTATCTAATACCCAGTTATTTAATATCCAGGGCAAAAGTGATTGGTAAGATCAGCTGAAATGGATTTTCAATATCTTTGAGTAATATACCCAGTCTATTGACAAATATGTAAACGCATTTTTTTTCTGGCTTATGGATTTTTAGACTAGGTAGATAGATAGATAGATATTATCATCATCAATATCATTTAACATCCATATTATATGCAAGGGGTGCTGAAAAGTTCCTGGCTTTGAGTAAAAGAAAAAGCAGGGGGAGTTAATTATGATTTTTTTCAACATATTTCCCTTTTACATTTACACACTCATGCAGCAGTCCTTCAGTTTTTTTAAATCCTATAAAAGAACCCGAAAAGCTGGACCTCCTACCAGGCCTTTCGTGATACCCTTAAAGCCAGGAACTTTTCAGCACTCCCTTGTGAGTGTGTGTGTGTATACACAGGTATGTGTAAACACACACACTTGGGAGGAATAAAATTTCTGGTACTATACAGAATAGTATGTTAATAATAATAATAATAATAATAATAAAGAATTGGTGATGGTATTATTTCTTAGTTTATTTATATACAGCTTTAAAAAGTCTTTGAATTTCCCCAAGGAAATGAAATGAAATCATGCTTAACCTTTTTTGCATCCTCACATCTATGTATATATCTAGAGATGCAAGAAGTTGAGCAATGTTTCATTTCATTTTTTTCTTTTTGGAGACTTTTGTACTTGTATACAAATAAACTAAGAAACAATTCCTTCATATCTTGTGGCTCATCTTTTATTTATTATTAATATCTATTTATCATCATTTTCATCATCATTTAACACCCTTTTTTTCATGTTGGCATGGGTTAGATGCACCAGTGCTGGTGCTTTTATGTGGCACCATACCAGATAAAATGTTTAATGACCTTTCTTTCAGCTTTATATTCTGAGTTCAAATTCCACCAAGATCAATTTTTGCCTTTCACCCTTTTGAGGTCAATATAATCGATTAATCTTCTGCTTCCCAAATTTAAGGCTCTCTTCCTATAGTAGAAGAATTATTGTTAAGACTGTGAGCTGGCAGAACCGTTAGCACATCAGATGAAGAAATGCTGAGTGGCATTTATCCTAGCTCTTTACATGCTGAGTTTAAATCCTGCCAAAGTCAGCTTTGCTTTTCATCTATTTGGGCTTGATACAATAAGTACCAGTTGTGCACTGGGGTTGATGTAATTAACTAACCCCCTTCCTCTTCAATAATTGCCAGCCTTGTGCTAAAATTTGAAGCAATTATATATATTATCAATTTGATGGTGAGCTAACTGATTTGTTACAACGTTGTATGGCAAAATGCCTTGTGGTATTATCGGGATCAAATTTGCCTATTTGCTTTTCATTCTTTCAGAGGAGTGATTAAGATAATAAAGTACCAGTCCAGTACTGGATTCAATGTAATCTGGTTGCCTCCTCCACCTCCTCAGGATTGCTGTCCTTGTGCCTAAATTAGAAAACAATTTCTGTTGGTGTTGTTAAACACCACTGAAATATAAAGTACAAGGAAAGAAAAAGAGACCAACAACAATATTTTAAATAATTAGATGTTGTTGCTGTTAGTAAATTCAGAAGTTGTCCAATATAATGTTGTTCACAGATCTAGAAGTCACTGTAATGTGTGATTGTATTGTAATACAATAGTTTGCTGGAGGGGGCTGGTAGTGCTGGTGAGGACCTGTCTGGGCTTATGTCTACTGTATGTGTGTGTGTGTGTTGATGGTAATTTATGTGTCGCTTGTGTGTGTTTATGAGGGTTGGTGTGTGAGTTAGAGAGGATGTGTGTATGTATCTTGGTGGCTCTGTGTGCATGTGTGTGAGTGAATTGCATGTGCCTGTGATTGTAGTGTCAGTTGTGTGTGTGTGTGTGTACACTGGTGGTTTGGTGTGTGTGCATGCAAGTACCTTGGTAACTCTATTTGTGTGTGTGTGTGTGTGAATATAAAGCCATTTGATAAATATTTAAGGATTTCAAAATGGAAATCAAATTTCAATGGAAAGGAAGAACCATGTGAATGATTTTACACATTAACCAGTTTGTATCAATATCTGTTAATTAGCATTTAATTAGCCTTTCATTGTGATTTCAGTAACATTTCAAATTTACCCTTTGTTATCTAAAGAGCCTTTCATCTAAGACCATTCCCACTTCTCGTAGAGAAAGAGTGTGTTTTATTGAATTGGTTGGTGTCACTATATTCCTGTAATTATTGAATTATTGCATAGATGACCTCTAATCCATAGGTCATGAGTTCAAATTGGCTCCAGGTGTTTCATTGTTTTTGGTTTGAATACCCTATTTTCTATTGTCTCTGTTCTGCTAGCTTGGAATCAAGGTACCAAATGATATGGGAATGCTAGCTGTGATAGACAGACATTGTGCATTGTCTTGATTTACTTAACTTTGGCAATAAATACCTGATGTATTGAAAAGAAATGAAAATCAATATGGGTATTCACCTATTGATAGATATCTGTAATTATGTAAGAGCAGATAATTGAATCTGTTTATTATATCTAGAGTTAATAATTATATTTGTAGTTGTTTATCAAACTTGTGGTTATATACTTTAATTTCACAATTTTTCTTTCCCTGTTGTGTTTTGAACCAGTAATCCATGTTATTGGAATTAGCCTCTTTAATCTCCTTTATCTATTTATTTTCCAGTCAGATTATGGTACCCCCTCTTCACAGTCACCACTGCCCTCTCCATCGACACTTCAAAGGAAGTCACGGGAAGATCTCCCGTTGGCTCTACACTATGGCTATCGAAGGTTACAGCGGACTCTGTCTGAAGAGACACGTCAGAAAGGCAGAGACGGAACCCCTCTCACTCCCACTTGTAGTTCAGGCAGTCATCCTTGTCTACCAGGGAGTCACTTAAGCAGTAAGTAAACATTTATCTTAAAAATTATATTTCTTTTCCTTTGTCATTATCTTGGAATCAGCTGTGTATCTCACGGTTTTGTTGGCTTTTTGGGGTGAATAAGATATTGCTAATCCAGAACAGTGGATTGGCAGAACCATAAGAATGTCCGGCCAGATGTTTCACAGTATTTATTTCTACTTTTTGTGTTCTAAGTTCAAATCCTGCTAGGGCTTAATTGAATAATAGGCTTAATCTTTCATCATTTTAATATCATCACCTGCCACTTTGGTTTGAGAATAATGCCTATGCTCCGCCCTATGTAAGAGTTATGAGGACTGCTTTCCCTCATTATCAAAAAATAAGAAGAAAAGTTTGCAAGGACATTATACATATAGTCCATGCATGGCTGTGTGGTAAGAAGCTTGCTTCCCAACTATATGGTTCCAAGTTCAGTCCCACCATGCTGCACCTTGGGCAGGTGTCTTCTACTATAGCCTCAGACCAACCAAAGTCATGTGAGTGGATTTGGTAGATGGAAACTGAAAGAAGCCATATGTGTTTGTCCCTTACCATTGATTGATAACCATTGTTGTTGTGTTTGTGTCCCCATAACTTTAGCGGTTCAGCAAAAGAGAGTGACAGAATAAGCACCAAGCTCAAAAGCATGTAAGTACTGGGGTCGAATCATTTGACTAAAATGTTTTCAAAGCAGTGCCCCAGCATGGCTGCAGTCTAATGACTGAAACAAGTAAAAGTTAAGATAAAACATGAAGTGCACACGCACGCACGCACGCACACACAAACACACACACACACAGTTGTACATAGAACTTAAAGTACATATGAGTAGGAGTTTCAAAACAATGTCTGCTATGAATTGTGTTGCTGACTGTTGACACAGTTCTGTATCTGTATGTGTATAAATACGCAGGAATAAATTTATGTATGTGTGTATGTATGTATGCCTACACATGATTAAATCTTACATATATATGTATTTCATATATATATATATGTATATATATATATATATAAATGTACATATGTATGTACATGTAAATATATGTATGTATATATATATATATATATATATATATATATATATATACATATACATATACATGCACACACACATGTATGTGTGTGCATGTATATATTTTTGCTTGTTCTCTTTGTCTGTTTTTGAATGCTGGATGCCCTTCCTGTCCCTAACCCTTACTGGTTTTTGAAGTAAGGCATCTCTTATTCTGCACATGTTTGAAAGCATGAACCAAGCAAGCAACTTATTGAAAGGAAAAAATACCAACAGAATATCACATGAACATCGTGACATTTGAATAAGCAAGCAGCAATTGTAAACAAACATGCAGAGACACACATCTGCATGCATGTGCACACACACACACACACACGTGCGCATAGCAATATGGCAGATTTCTTTTTCTCTCTACCAAATACTTTTCTAAGGCTTTGGTCAGCCTAGAGCTATTTACCCAAGTGGTTGAGAAAGAAACTTCTTAACCACGCACTCATACCTGTGTGTATGTGTGTGTTTACATATATCAATTGAATGACAAAAGGACAGGAGTTACATAAACACTTTCATTAACATACTGCTGTTTCTGTCATAAGTAGTATACCATTCAGAACTGAGTGCAGTGGTTCTTGTTGCAGAAACAGCTGTAAGCTAATGAAAGTGATTACATCACTCCTGTTCTTGCATTAATTATTAATTCATATTATGCTCTATACTTACCTGATGTTTTTCTCTTAAACAGTGGTTCTCAACTGGAATTCATATTACCTTTGGTGGTCCACATAAAATTTTGTTGTTAAAATTTATGTCCAATAAACTGGTTATACTCTTTCCAATGCACAAAATATTTTTAACAATTTTTTTATAGAATTACTTATGTGTGTTGACACTCCGTCGCTTACGACGTCAAGGGTTTCAGTTGATCCGATCAATGGAACAGCCTGCTCGTGCAAGTGGCTGAGCACTTCACAGACACGTGTGCCCTTTAACGTAGTTCTCGGGGATATTCAGCGTGACACAGTGTGACAAGGCTGACCCTTTGAATTACAGGCTTCAACAGAAACAGGAAGTAAGAGTGAGAGAAAGTTGTGGTGAGAGAGTACAGCAGGGTTCTCACCATCCCCTGCCGGAGCCACGTGGACCTTTTAGGTGTTTTCGCTCAATAAACACTCACAACGCCCGGTCTGGGAATCGAAACCACAATCCTATGACTGCGAGTCCGCTGCCCTAACCACTGGGCCATTGTGCCTCCACAGAATTACTTATATAATATGTAATAATAAAGATATGATAAGATTTTTCAATCATCAAATGGCTATCAGGGTCCATCTGAGTTAGAATAGGAACCATAGGGGATCCATAGGCAAAAAATAGTTGTAAAACACTGCTTTAAAGCATAGGTGTGTTCAGTTCATACAACTGTTTATTAGCATCATTCGGCCAAAACACACACACACACACACACAAAGTTTAAAGATCCAATAGAGGTAGAATCAGCAAAAAAAAAGTACTCCATCAAGCGAGAGAGAAATATCAGTTTAAATACAATACCCAAAAGTGCTACTGATAGTTTCATGCTATTATGATACTTGAACAGGCATATTTATAAAATATTTTATAAATATTCCTGTTCAAGTATCATAATAGCATGAGACTTTTGGTTGTGTATTTAAATTGATATACGCTCGCGCACACACAAACACACACACACACGTGTGTATTCACATGAATCTATTTTATATGTGTGTGTGTGTGTGTTTGTGCATACACTTTCACATAAGCACACATGCACACACACACATGAACAGAATTTATTCATGTATTTAACTTTTGTATCTATTTCAAATGATTGACTTCCTAAAATCCTGTTTTGAAACAAATATTGTTGTAGTTTGAGAGGTTCATGCTGCCAGTTAATAGACTTGAAGTGAAATACAATCAGTGCATGTATCTTAATTGGCAATATGACTCTTCCAAAGTACAACTAATACATGCGTACAAGTGTGTATGTGCATGCATGTGTGTATATCTACACATATTTTAGAACATTGAAAATGTTATGAAATTCATACGTCTGAGATAGCAAATTTGAATGATCATTGATGATATAGCGATGGTTGGATGTGAAACTTTAAACAAAATCTCTCTTTCTGACTCACACACACACACACACACACACACACACACACACACACACACACACACACACACACACACACACACACACACACACACACACACACACACACACAAACTGAAAACCCTTTTGTTTTAATAATTTGTTCGTATAATCAACTTATTGTTTTATAATATAATAATGCTGTCAGCCATGTTGATATACAAATCATGTTATTTTAAATTGAGTTTCATTAAAAAGCTAACAGTAATGGTAGGGAAACTATCAGAAGCACAAGAGTTGCTGGTGGAAGGGGTAGGGAGGGATTTGGGTGGTAGTGAGAGTGAACAGTTATTTCTCCAATACTAATATGGAATAGCAATCTATGTATATTTTTTTTAATGTCTCACAAATGTGACAATTATAGTTTGACTTTGTGAGTGATTACTTTTCATTTTATTTATTTATTTGTTGCTTGTTATCTGTGTTTTATTCATTATCAATAATAATAATAATAATGATGGTTTCCAATTTTGCGCAAGGCCAGTAATTTTGGAAGTGGGGGGTAAGTCAATTACATTGACCTCTGTACTCAACTGGTACTTATTTTATGGACCCCGAAAGCATGCAAAGCAAAGTCGACTTCAGCAGAAGTTGAACTCAGAATGTAAAGACGAACGAGCTGGCAGAAACGTTAGCATGCTGGACGAAATACTTAGCGGTATTTCGTCTGCCGTAACGTTCTGAGTTCAAATTCCGCCGAGGTCAACTTTGCCTTTCATCCTTTCGGGGTCGATAAATTAAGTACCAGTTACGCACTGGGGTCAATGTAATCGACTTAATCCCTTTGTCTGTCCTTGTTTGTCCCCTCTAT
>NC_068989.1:41749142-41751900 GCF_001194135.2 Octopus bimaculoides | reverse complement strand
GCTGGTGGCACGTAAAAGCACCCACTACACTCTCGGAGTGGTTGGCATTAGGAAGGGCATCCAGCTGTAGAAACTCTGCCAAATCAGATTGGAGCCTGGTGTAGCCATCTGGATCACCAGTCCTCAGTCAAATTGTCCAACCCATGCTAGCATGGAAAGCGGACGTTAAATGACGATGATGATGATGATGATGATTTTTATTGGAGTGGTGGATTGGCAGAATTGTTAGAGCATCAAACAAAATGCCTTGCAGTATTTTTTTTCTGGCTGTTTATTCTCTAAGATCAAATCTTACCAGTGTTCTGTCATTTTGGGATTGATAAAATAAAGTACCACTTAAAGTACCCCCGCCCTTTTCTTTTTCTCATAATTGCTGGTCTTGTGCCTGTATCAGAAACAATTATTATAATTGTGGGTTTTTTTATTGTTATTTGTGATAAAGAGTTAATGCACACTCACACTCACACATGCATGCACTCTCACACTCTCTCTCTCAATTTGTTCTTTTCTTTTTTCTCTTTCTCTCTTCCTCTGTCCTTTCTTTCTCTCTTTTTCACTTTCTCAAGACATACATCAAAGTTACCCTCATATGAAATACATTAGCTGTTTTCTTTCACAAGCCAAGATCTAGGTGGTTTCTCCCCCCCCCTTCTCTCTCTCCCCTTTATTCATGTCTAGCCAAAATTCTTCCTATTTTTCTTAGTCTACATGTGGCATAACTTTAGACAGAAAAAGAAACAAACAAAAATAAAGAAACAAAAAAAAAAAGCAACTAAAGAGCAATGTTAGAGATTGTGTCATATTTGTTTGGAATCTGAGATGGATTCTGAAGATAGAGCATGCCATGGTTAAGTCTGCCAACATAGCATGTCTAGAGAGTATAAGTTTTTAGAACTTGAGGAATTCTGTCAGGCATTATAGATTTCACTCACTACCAGAACTATTTTGTTTCATTCTTTGGTTTTGAGTCTTTTCCCATGTGTCTTTTTTTTCTTCCTTTTTTAATCATATTTTCAAAATTCTTTGTGTTGTTTTTGTTTCCTCATATTATTATTATTATAAAACAAACCTAGATGTTTCTAGAGAATGTGTATGTGGGTGTTGACCTCAGCATTTTAGATGTATGTCCTTCAAAATAGCAAACTCTGGGAGAAATGATAAAGCATTTCACAGAATGCTTTTTGCAGTATTTGCTCTCTCTCTCTCTCTCTCTCTCTCTCTCTCTCTCTCTCTCTCTCTCTCTCTCTCTCTCTCTCTCTCTCTCTCTCTCTCTCTCCCCGTATTCTATATGCAAACCATGCCAAGGTTAAATGAATTCTGCCTGTAATTCAAAAAGGCAAGCTTCATCACATTGCATTTCACTGATCCCACCTGAGAATTGCACCAAGGATATTTGTATGTGTGAAATAGTCAGTAACATTTACTTTTTAGTTGGGGGAGAAAAGACTGTTTCTGTCTTCCAAATCCACTCATAAGGCTTCGATCAGCCCAGAGCTTAAGTAGATTCAATCTCATTGCAAATGCCCAAGTACCCATGCAATGAGATTGAATCCAAAACCACGTGGCTGGAAAGCTAACTTCTTAATGACACAGCCATGCCTGCACCTATATCCAATATTAGTAAAATGTAAACTAATGACTATGGTCAGTGGTATCCATTTATTCCAGTATCTTAACTCCACACAGTATCTGTAACTCGTTGTTGTTAGTCATATATTTCTATAATTTTAGACTCCTGGGCTGATGTACCATACCTATTGTGTACAAATGTCGTGGAATATAATTCTTTGGACTATGAATGAAGTATATAAAAATATCTTTAGTCAATATATACATTTAGAACATCTATGAATAGCCAAGCCACCATGAACCAAGCTTTTGGCAATTACATATTGCAGTAATGGACATTATCATGAACATTTTTTTCATTGATTTGATTTTTGGATACTTCAGGTTGAATAATACAATCACCCTTGCAAAAAAATACTATTTTCTTGAGTCAAGCGATATTTTAGACTCCTGGACTCATATCATGACATCCATTGTGTACAAAAGTTTAAGGATTCTGACTCTTTGAACTAAGAATGAAGTATATAAAAATATTTTACTTTTATATACATTTAGAATGTCTGTGAATGTCATCTTTGACATTGCATGAATAGCTAGGTCACCACAAATCAAACTTTTGGTAATTGCATTTAGCAGTAATGGCCATTATCAAGAACACTTTCTTCATTGATTTGCTTGTTGGGTATTTCAGGTCAAACAGTATTCTTGCAAAGAGAATACCATTTTCTTGAGTCAAGCTATATTTGGCATATCTATAAGGTTTCTCAAAATTGGAGTAGTTAGTCAGGCATTCTTTGTTTTATTCTGGAAAAGATTTTTGGCCAAGTATTGAATTAAGCAGAGACATTGAAGCTATCAAGAATCAACACTTCAATACTTCTCCAGTGTATGAAATTAGCATCATTATCTGAACTGGTATCCCGCAGTTGCAGTCTAGGATGTAGTCAAGAGTGAAGAATGCAGACCAATGTGAGGAATGGAATTTCCCTTGATATCTGTGGCATCAAAATCAAAAGTGAAAACAACTATGTGGCCCGCCTCAATATTCTTGGGAATGTAACCTTTGGGAATTCTTTGCATGGATCAAAGGTAAATTCAAGAGGTCTGTGATCAGGTCTCAGCAGGAATTTTCTATCGAGTAAAAAATTACAAGCATGGTTTGTGGTTGACACATGAAAGAATACCCCCC
>NC_068989.1:41744082-41749132 GCF_001194135.2 Octopus bimaculoides | reverse complement strand
CCCCCACCATCATTATCATCAGCTTTTAAATGTTCGTTTTCCATGCTGGTATGGATTGGCTGGTATGACAATATGAAACAGGTTTGAGGACTGCATCAGGTTCCATTGTCTGCTTTGGCATAATTGGCTGGATACCATTCCTAATGCCAACCACTTTACAGAATATGCTGGTTCACTTTTATTAATGCACCAGCCACCAGTGTGAGTGGATTTTGTAGAAGGAAACTGAAAGAAGCCTGATGTGTGTGTGTGTATATATATGTATGTATGTGTATATTTAGGTGTGTGTGTCTTTGTGTCCGTGTTTGCCCTCACCATCGCTTGACAAGTGATGTTAGTGTATTTATGCTCCCCGTAACCTAGCAGTTCGGCAAAAGAAACTGATAGAATAAATATTGAGCTTACAAAGAATAAGTCCTGGGGTTGATTTTTTTTTTTTTTTTATAAAACCATTTAAGGTGGTGCTCCAGAATAGCCACTGTCAAATGACTGAAACATGTAAAAGAATAAAAGAATAAATGTGTTTAAAAAAAACGTTCTTGCCAAAACGTGATACCATAGTGTGTACATGAGGAACACATGCTAGTGAAACCTGCACTCTTGGAGATTATCTGGTAATCTCTTCAGAATTTATCTTAAGAAGCAAACACTTAATTTTCAATGGCAATCCAATCAGACCAGATCAAGTTATAATTATTTGTTTTTCCATTTTTTTTTTTTGTATTTATTCATTTATTTATTCGCTTAGTGATTAGAAGTTGTTACCGCAAGCTCTTGAAATGTCCTCGTTGCGTTGGCATTTCAGCAATATCAGATGAAATATCATGCCAAGTACTTGTATTTAAATGTGCATTTTTGCTACAGACTTCAGGAAGAAATCTTGACTCTGAAAACTTCCCACCCTTCCATCCCATTTTGTTTATTATTATTATTATTAGTAGTAGTAGTAGTAGTAGGAGTAGTAGGAGTAGGAGTAGTAGTAGTAGTAGGAATAGTAGGAGTAGTAGTAGTAGGAATAGTAGTAGTAGTAGTAGTAGTAGTAGGAATAGTAGTAGTAGTAGTAGGAATAGTAGTAGTAGTAGTAGTAGGAATAGTAGTAGTAGTAGTAGTAGTAGTAGGAATAGTAGTAGTAGTAGTAGTAGTAGGAATAGTAGTAGTAGTAGTAGTAGTAGTAGTAGGAATAGTAGTAGTAGGAATAGTAGTAGTAGTAGTAGGAATAATAGTAGTAGTAGTAGTAGTAGTATGAATAGTAGTAGTAGGAGTAGTAGTAGTAGTAGTAGTAGTAGTAGTAGTAGTAGTAGTAGTAGTAGTAGCAGCAGCAGTTGTAGTAAGTAAGGCAGTGAGCTGGCAAAATTGTTAGCACGCCAGGCAAAAGGCTTAGCAGCATTTCATCCGTCTTTACATTCTGAGTTCAAATTCCGCCGTTGTCAACTTTGCTGTTCGTATTTATAGGGTCTATAAAAAATAAGTGCCCGTTGAGTACTGGGGTTGATGTCATCAAACTTACCCCTTCCCCCGAAATTACTGACCTTGTGCCAAAACTTGAAACCATTATTATTGTTATTGTCGTTATTATTATCATTATTAATAAGGCAATGAGCTGACAGAATTGTTAGTATGCCAGGGTTCAAATTCTGCTGAGGTTGACTTTTCCTTTTATCCTTTTGGGGGTCAATGAAATAAGTACCCGTTTTTAGAACTGGAGTTGAGGTAATCTCGACTATCCCCCCAGCAAAGAGACCAATAGAATAAGTACTAGGCTTATAAAAAATAAGTTTTGGGGTCAATTTCCTTGACTAAAAAACCCTTAAAGGCAATGCTCCAGCATGGCTGCAGTCGAATGACTGAAACAAGCAGAAGAATAAAAGAATGTTATGTTTTTGTTGTTTAGTCTTAGATTGTTTCTGAGATGCTCCAACCATGACCACCATGTTTTTTATTAATACTCGTGTATCTAGGTAAGGTGGTATATGGAAGTTTCAGTAAGATTTGCCGATAATTCCAGCAGATTGTTACTCACTCCTGTGCACGCTTCTCTCTTTCTGAAAGCGTTTTCTATTCACTATTTAAACAGAGAGGAATGATGAATTAATCAATAAAAAGAATTTTGTTTTTAATTTATCTATAAAAAAAAGGAACAAACAAATAATGATTGATTTTTTTTTTTTAGATAATCTAATATAGAGTGATGCTTTTGGTGAAGGCAATTCAAAAAAGAGAAAGAAAAATAATTTCAGGTTCACAGTAAATTCTTCACCAGTAATTACATCATGGTAAATTCATTACCAAAATATCAATGCTTGGTAATTACACTGTCTGCAAATTCTTTGTCATGACAAATACATCATCGGTAAATTGAGCTTTCTGGGGTGGGCAGTTCTTGTATTGTGTGTGTGTGTTTAATCATCATCGTCATCATTATCATCATTTAATATTCACTTTTCCAAACTTGCATGGGTTGGACAAAATTTGTTGGGGTAGATTTTCTATAGATGGAAGCTCTCTTTGATACACCATCTCTTATCTGTTCCCAAATGAAGTAATATTTTTCCTGAAGCTCAACATATTTTCCACTGGAGACTGGAAATGAGTGACCTTGCTTGTATGATGATAGTCATTTACAACCATCATGTTGTTTAGACAAGGGTACACAAAAAGACATGCACACATACATATATATGCATATTATATATATGCATCATCATCATCATGTGTCTCTTTTCTATGCTGGCATGGGTTAGATGGTTTGACTAGAACTGATAAGCCAGGGAGCTGCACCAAGCTCCAGTCTGATATGCCTTGGTTTGTACAGCTGGATGCCCTCTCTCGTGCCAACTATTCCATGGCATGTAATGGGTGCCTTTCACATGTCACCAGCACAGGTATCTCCTACATGCCACTGACACAGGTGCCCTTTGTATGCCAGCATGGACAACAAACATTAAATGATGATGATGTACATACATATAAACAGAGAGAGAGAGGAGAATTTGTTTTGGAATTTCAAAATGTGTTGTCATTTTAAAATTTTATGACTGATTTATTCAAATACCAAACTGGTTTCGACAATTTTTTGTTTATCAATATGTATGTGTGGTTTGTGATTATGATTATATGAATATACAACTGGCTTCTTTCAGTTTTCATTCACCAAACATTCTTGCAAGGCTTTGGTTGGCCCGGGGCTTTAGTAGAAGACATTTGCATAAGGTGCCATATTGCCAAGTCCACATCACAGTAAATACACTACTGAACATAAAAGTAGTTATACACGGAGTGAAAAGATATTGCATTTCATTAACAATGGAAAAGAAATTCAAAGACAAGGAAAAAAAAAATGCCCATCCTAGAATTTGGAAGTTTGTTAAAAATCTTGTAAAATGAACAATCAAAGGCATGAATATCAAATATGTGGTTCTTGTAGAAATTCCACATAACAAATAAAAAGAAATTAAAAAAATACTGAAACAAATATTCAATGTATCATCACAGAATATCAAAATAAGAAAATATTGGATTATTTTACAAAAATTTGCTCATAATTTGTCTTTTCAAAATGTTTTTTCCTTTCTTCAATTTTATTATTTTACATTTTTCTTTGTGTGTGTGTTAAAATGAACTTTGATTTGTTTAACTTCAATTAATTTTAAATTTAAATTAACTTCTTTGTGTATATCTCTTATCTTTTACCTGTTTCAGTCTTTGGACTGCGACCATGCTGGGGTACTGTTTTGAATGGTATAGTCAAACAACAAATTGCTCCACTCCAGCTTTTTAAGTCCAGTACCTATTCCGTCAGTCTCTGTTGCTGAACTGCTAAATTATGATGAAGTAAACAAACCAACACTAGTTGTCAAATGGTTGGGGCACAAACAAAGACATCCACACATCCATCATATAGAGATAGATAGACAGACAGTGTGAGAGAGAGAGGCTTCTACACAGTTTTTCATAATGTTTGATATCTGTCCTCAAATATCAACCCTCAATCAAACTGGATATCTTAACCTTTTAGCATTTAAACTGACCATATCCAGCCCAAATATTCCATCTGTTTTATGTTCAAACTGCCTTGATCTAACCTTTCACACCTACCCTACAATGTCATTCTAAAAATAGACAATAACATCATCAGCATCTCAAAGCTATGAGACAATACATGATTAATTCAAAGCAATATAAATAGTATTACATCTGGCTGAGTAATTTGAGCGTTGAAGGGTTAAAGTATCTTAAAATAATTTTTTGCTTGTTTCCCTCCCTTCTGTTCTGATTTTTCGTTCCATTATGGTATTTGAATTTGTGTTCTGTTATTATACAAAACTGTTAATGCTAATCGCTGACCTTACGTCTTTCTCTTTCCAGGTATTTCCAGCAATACTGAAAGCACAAACTTATTACGGATGCACAATTCTGTTTTGGGTCAGTCTGCACCATCCCTCTCAGCAAGTATGGTAAGTTGATCTTCCTGCTCAGGTTAAATTCAATACAAACACCCAGGGGAAGAGGGCTGAGAATTCAGTTACAGCCAATGGAGTAGTGGGTATTCTGGAAAGTGATTTTAATGAAGTATTTACTGTCCCTCTTTATTTCACCCCTGAAAAACCATCTGATACTATGGAAGTGCATTTCCGCTGTATGATGACATCTGCTAGCCAATTATTGTGGATGAGCATTGTATAACACACTACAAAGTTTTTACCCAAATATATATGTGTGTGTGTGTGTGTTAGAATGGTGGGCTCACAATGATGATGTAGTGAGTTTGATTCATGCACCAGGCTGTGTGTTGTGTCCTTGAGCAAGACACTTTATTTCACATTTGCTCTAGTTCACTCAGTTGTAGAAATGAGTTGCAATGTCACTGGTGCCATGCTGTATTGGCCTTTGCCTTTCCCTTGGACAACATCAGTGGCATGGAAAGGGGAGATTTGTATGCATGGGCGACTGCTGGTCTTCTATAAACAACCTTGCCTGGACTTGTGCCTTTTAGGGGAACTTTCTAGATGCAATCCCATGGTCATTCATGACTGAAGGGGGTTTATATATA
>NC_068989.1:41739306-41744018 GCF_001194135.2 Octopus bimaculoides | reverse complement strand
TATATATATATATATGTATTGTAGACATTATTTCTGGAGGTAAAATTCTCCTATACTCAGAGACTTCTATAAATTGAAATAAAAATGGACTCAGTGCATTCATAGTTGACAACAGTTTGTATAAATATGTAAGATAACATACAAATGTATAACTTGGCATATGAAAGCAAGATTATTTGTTGCTTACACTTTTTGCTTTCATATCCTCATCAAATATTATCATGCATCTTCTAAACACTATTGTCCCTCAGTCATCTTTTAGTGAACTTTGCTTAATATTATTGTGTTAATTATTTTGCCATTCGTTTATATTTGTATTTTTATTTTTTTATTTATTTATATTTTATTTATTTCACATTTACAGAAAGATCTCAGTTTAACTAGGAAAGGAAGGTAAGTTTGTTTTCATCTTATTTCTCATCTGTTAGTGTCTGTTCATGGAGGCGCAATGGCTCAGTGGTTAGGGCAGCAGACTCGCGGTCATAGGATCGCGGTTTTGATTCCCAGACCAGGCATTGTGAGTGTTTATTGAGCGAAAACAACTAAAGTTCCATGAGGCTCCGGCAGGGAGTGGTGGCGAACCCTGCTGTACTCTTTCACCACAACTTTCTCTCACTCTTACTTCCTGTTTCTGTTGTGCCTGTAATTCAAAGGGTCAGCCTTGTCACACTGTGTCACGCTGAATCTCCCTGAGAACTACGTTAAGGGTACACGTGTCTGTGGAGTGCTCAGCCACTTGCACTTTAATTTCACTTGCAGGCTGTTCCGTTGATCGGATCGATTGGAACCCTCAACGTCGTAAGCGACGGAGTGCCAATAACAAGTGTCTGTTCATTGAACATAGAGGTGGGAGTGTCATCAACACATCAAATTTGCTTAGCAGCATTTTTTCCCCATCTCTTTCATTATGAGTTCAGATACCATCACGATTAACTTTACCTTTCATCACTTCGAGGTCAGTAGAATAAAGTATCCCCAGTCAAGTACTGGCGACAACGTAATAGGCTAAACCCCTCCCACTAAAATTGCTCGCCTTGTGCGATAATTTGAAACATTATTATTATAATATTGTGACCAGCATTCTAACGATTCTGCCAATTCGCCAGATTTGTCCTGGGAAAAATCACAAAACAAATCAAATAACAATAAGTATTTTGTGTACTTTCCATAGCAACATGGAATTTGCGATTTTTTTTTTTTTAATTTATCCAGAAACAATGTTTCGTACGTGTTGCGAATTCTTTTCAGTTTGTCAGAATGATACCAGAGTTACCTCCCTTAGACTAATTTAGTTTACAATTTACTAAGGAATTTCATTTGCTAACCTAAGGAATTTAAAAAATCTGCATATTTTTATCCGTTTCTTTTTTTCTATTTATTTATCAAGTCTTTCTTTTACTTGGCAGTCGTTCTCATGGAAGACGATCTGTTATAGCTGTTGGATCTTCACCTACACTTCTACATCGATGCAACTCTCCTCAGAACTCAGGTTAGTCATTTTAAAATCAACTTCGAAGTCACTATCAACATTTTCCTTCTTGTTCAAATACATGTGATCCTATATTCAAATGTGTACAGTGACCACCTTCAATTATCATTCAACTGTATACCAATACATAATGACAAACATTACCATAAATACGTGTGTATCTATCCATATATATTGTATGTATGTTCACATGCGTATTTACCAAAGTAAATATTGAAGATAAGATATATGACATCGTGTAATCCAGTATTTGTTACCAGTTTGTTACATAAACCCACTTTCCTAAGAGAAAATCCGGAATGTGATACTTTGAGAAATTTTGTTTTCTGAAAGTCCAACTCCCAAATATATTCATATTTACACATCTAAAAAAAAAAAAAAAAAACAATTCTGTTCTTCATTACATTCGAAGATCCTTTAATCACTGACATGAAATTGCTTCTACATTTTTAATTATTGGATATTTTACCGTTTGTTGTAAAAACTGAAAATCTATATTGTTTTTTTTGTTTGTTTTTTTTCTTTGATAAATTAATGGATCTCAGTTTGAATTTCTGTATACTACAAGGCTCTTTTCGTTACACCTTTACACTCTGTGACTGTTCTGTTTAAATATAACTTATATAATTTTCACTTGCTGATCCAATTCTTAGAACTTGTTCTGTTATTGAGAATATTTTTTTTAAGAATTTCAGAAACATCTCAAATCATTTCTTAAACTGGTTACTTGAAACAAACAAAAAAAACTTCCATTTTGCTGAACGGATGGCCTCCAAAATTTTTGATATGCAGCACCCTTCTGTTAGTACAAATATTGCTTAGGAATATCTTCTGTACTTTGATATGGCAACAGTTAAATGTTGGCAGATACTTAGTAACTTGTCTCCAAGATTTTTCTTACTCTGTGTCTTATTCTACGAAAACACTTGTGACATAGTTTGCTGTTGTTTTGATACTGCTGTGACAGATCTGCTAGTTCAGATTAAAAGACCCTGTTCTGTGGTTTCACTAGCTCAACATGAACTTGGCCACTTGTTGATACACTAACATAGTCAGCTGGGGTCCACCAGCCATCAGTAATGAAGTTAATATCACCACCACACTGCTGAGCTCTGTCAGTTGTGGCAGCTTAGATATATGTTCATAACTATTAGGTGGCACGTAAAAAACACCTTTTGAGCATGGCCGTTGCCAGTTCTGTGTGACTGGCATGTAAAAGCACCCACTACACTCTCGGAGTGGTTGGCGTTAGGAAGGGCATCCAGCTGTAGAAACTCTACCAGATCAGATTGGAACCTGGTGCAGCCTTCTGGCTTGCCAGTCCTCAGTCAAATCATCCAACCCGTGCTAGCATGGAAAGCGGACGTTAAACGATGATGATGATGATTTGTGTGTATGTGCATGTATGTATGAATGGATAGATAGATGGCTGGATGCATGTGTATGTATATGTATGTGTATATATATATATATATATCCATCCAAAATTAGGGAATGGAGTTGGTAAAGTCCAGGTTACATATGTTTCGTAGTTAGCAGAATCTCAGAAGTAGTAATGATCCAAATGAGGGGTAATCTGCTAGCATCTACTCCATTCTCTAACTTTTTGTACTTTCTGTGGACTGCTCGAAGCATGCTGTCTACCTAAACCTTGATCTTACCTTTACATGTGTGTGCGTGTTTTTGCATGTGGGTGTATGTATATACACATGTGCATATGAATATATATGTATGTGTATTTGTATGTATGTGTGTATGCATACACATATGCATGTTCTCTAGTAATTTCATGTCTAAAACCAAATACTCATACCACAATCAATAACAAAATATATTTTCCACCTCATACACCACTTAACAGACCTAATGATGTTGATAGAAAATATAATGGTTTGCATACCTCATCCTGTTTTGGTATTTTGTTCCCTCTCCTACACTAGCTTTATCTGTTTTTCTCCTTAAAACTCAGAAATTCTTCAACCTATGACTTCATATGTATAAACCCTATGCTCTCAGCTAGCTTTAAGTATCAGAAATATATGAATTCATTTTTGTATTAAGAATACTTGGAATCTGATCATTAATGTATGGTGTGGTGGATAGCTTGTTTTTTTCTTCTCATTTGTTGCAGTCATTGGGCTACGGCCTTGCTACGGCACCACCTTGAAGGGTTTAGTTGAAGAAATCAACTCTTGTACCTATTAAGTCTTGTCTTTATTCTATCAGTCTAATTTGCTGAACTGCTAAATTACAAGTACCTAAGCAAGCCAACACTGGTTGTCAAGTGGTGGTCATGATGGGATAAACACAACACAGCTACAAACACACACACACACATATATATGTATGGTGAGCTTCCTCTGTTTCAGTCTAAGTTTCTGACCTATCACTGTAATTGTTAGTATTTATGGATAGTGCGCTATGAAGAAGACACTTAGTGTGTGTCTGTCTGTCTGTGTTTGTATCTGTATGCAATAGTGGGTGTGCAGCTGATGTGGACATTTATTCAGCTGGAAACATTTTTAATATGTATCAGTGTCGTCTGTGTGTGTGGATTTTACACCTTGCAAGCAAGTTGATTTTGTGTGTGTATTTATGAGTGAGTTTTTTGGTAACTGTGTATATATGTATGAGTATTTTAGTAAAAGATTTTTGTTTGAGGTGGGAGATACAAGTAACTTATCTTCTACCACAATAAAACAGTAGGAGGGAGGAGTAACAAAAATAATTTAAACTGATCTAAATAGCAAATAGATAACTAATTAACTGTATATATATGTATGTCTGTTTCTGAGTGTAAACACATACACACATTTTGTTGTACATAAAATATTACTACTCAGAAAATTTTTTAGGGTGTGCTTTTTTCAGACTTATAAACAACTGACTGATGATATGTGTGTGTGTGTGGAGGTGTGTGGCTTAATGTTAGGGTGTTGGACTCATGACTGTAAGATTGTGGTTTCGATTCCTGGACCAGATGATGTATTTATTGTGTTCTTAAGCAAAGCATTTCATTTCATGTTGCTCCAGTTTACTGAGCTGGCAAGCGTAAGCAACCCTTTAAAGGACTGGCATCCTGTCCAGTAGGTTACTGTGTACACCACAAACTGGGAAACTGGCCATATGAGTGTATATGACTTTGGAAGGGGTTTTGCCCTTTTATTTATCTCTCTTTTCTCTCTCTCTCTCTTTCTCTCTCTCTCTCTCTCTCTCTCTCTCT
>NC_068989.1:41734405-41739108 GCF_001194135.2 Octopus bimaculoides | reverse complement strand
ATATATATATATATATATGCGAGTAAAAATAAATACAAAAAAAGGTGGATTTTTTTGTATGATTGTGGATAGAGGAATATATTATTTTGCTTAAAAGAGTTCCAACACTGTCTGTTTTTTATGTTTTATTTATATTCCTGCAGAACTAATGTGGGGTATAGAATATGGAATATACAATATATAATATAATATACAATATATAATATAAAATAAAATAAAAATGGATGGCACCATGAAATAAAGTATTGAATGTAGATGAAATATTGAGTGTTCAATATAAAGGATCAAATATATAAATATATAAATATAAATATATATATATAAAGGCGACTCGAGTTTCAGGGCTATTTCCCTTCGTTATATATATATATAATCTGCTATTTCCCTTCGTTATATATATATATAATCTGTTGCATAAATAACTTGACAAAGTAATAATATTTAAAGAAGGATTTTCTTAAAAGTTACTAAATATTTGAAGAAAAGTTTTCTTTTTATACACAGTACGAAAGCTTGGATCCGTATTTTTGTTTGTTTTAAAGAACAAAAGTAAATAGTTAATAACTTTAGCGAAAATGCAAATAAATATATAGTTCAATATTTCCTGAATCACAGTTATGATAATGCGTCCTCACGCATGCGCGGACGCAAACGCGCGCGGGCGCATACACATACTCAAACTGCAGTTTTGTTTTGCAGAACCAACAACGCAACAGGTGAAACAGATGGGACAGTTATCTCCCTTGGATCAAATGTTTTTCTTCTTCCATGTGTAAATGTCTGGAGCGAGCGAGCGAGACTGGGGGCGCGCGCACACATACACAACACACTGTGTACGTAGAGGAAAAAAAAGTTGACTTTTAATCAGATATGAAATTGAATCACCTATGTGTAATATAAAGTTCCAATTCTTTTTCGGACACCAAAGTTGCCTGTAACGCTCGTTATCCCTCTGGTATGAAATAAGTTAGTGGCTGTGAAATTGTGCGACTATATAAGTTATGCATTAGAAAATATCTCGGCAAGACTTCCACCCACCCATCAAACACCCTTTTTTTACTTTTATTTATTTATTTTTCGGCTACGGGAAATACGAATCTGCAAAAAATTTGGCAAAAATCGGCATTTTTAAATTACCACCCCCCACATCCACCCTCGTTTCCTTCATTTTTAACTTTTTTCAGAAATTTCTTTCTTTTTTTTTCAAAAAATTTACGGGAAAATACGGAGATTATGATTCTGAAAAAAAATTTCCAAAAATTTTTTTTTAACATTTTTTTTTTTTTCCTAAATATGCGGAAAAATACACATTATAATTCGGACAAAAATTTCAAAACATTTCTGTAGTTACGGTTAGGGTTAGTGTTGGGGAAAAAAGTCTATATTGAAGAATTTGTTGGGGGGAAAGGGGGGGGATTTAACAATGCCGATTTTTGGCAAAATTCCGGAACCGCCGTATCCGAAAACGGGAGTTTTTTGGCAAAAAATTATTTTAAAATAAACAAATTTGGGAGAAAATGGGGAGGACGGTCTTTCCAATATCTATTTTTTTTAATTAGTAGATTTTTAACCCGTTTCAGTTATCGACAGAAGAAATACAGATAAAAGAATGTTGTTAAAATTATCAAGAAATTTAAATAAAATAAGTTAAACAGGGGAGGTAACTTTAATGAATTATTTAAAGCTTTGTTTTTCAAAGAAAATCGCTATTTAAGCAGCTAACGATATCATTAAACAAGGCATGCGCATCACCGATTCTGTTTTCGCTATTACCTTAGAATAGGTGGCGTTTTATTCTTGTGAAAAAGGAAAAAAGAAATACTTATTTTCTTTGCCAAGAGATAAATAAAACGAAAGAGTTTGGGAGTTGAAAAATAACATATGTAAAACGAGCTTCGTCTTGAAGAGTAAATAATAGTTGAAGAGAAATCAGTATCAAGCTATAAGTTTCTTATTGACCACCATTGACTGACCCCTTTTTGAATATACAGACACGCAGGGACCACTTAGTAAAATGTACTAAGTATGTTATACTGCATGTTGCAGGGTACCGTCTGGTCTTCAACCAAACATAACCTCAATATATCTGCCATACTGGATTTGTGGGTAGTATCCAGAGGTTTCAGCAGTCGCATCCGTGCTATGGCTGTGTTTGATTTACACCTTTTTTTTTATCTCCTCTCACCACCTTTTTACTTAATCAGAGAGGGAGAAAGCAATGATGTGACCTTTTAGTGTTAGACTTGTTCATCCGTGTTGCCTTATGAGATGTCAAGTTTTATTATTTTTTTTTTCCTTTCTTGCATTGTTTGGATGGAGTTTTTGTTGGGACAGATTTCCTATAGCTGGATGCCCTTCCTGTCATCAACCCTCACCTGTTTCCAAATAAGGTAATAATTATGTCATGATCAGATATGTTTTCATGGAAAACAAATGAAGGACGCCACTTGCATGATGGTAACATTTGTTTACAGCTACCATGTGATGTCAAGGCAAGGAGACGGTAATGTGCATGCACATACACACACAATATGTAGACATATGTATACATACACAACAAGCTTTCAGTTCCTGTCTACCAAATCCACTCACAAGCAGGAGTGTAGCATCAAAATTGTGACCCATCCCCACCACCAAAAAGGAGTGCATGCATTTTGTGAGATTAAGTTAGAACACTCATTCTGTCTCGTGGCATGGATGACAATAAGCACAACAAACCATGCCTGAAAATTTTGAGAAAGCTTTTTTTAATGGCTTAATTAGAAAATGATCTTGGCCAAAATTGCACCCTCCTTAAAGTGGTGCCCAAGGTTTTGCTCTATAGCAGAGGCCACTTGCCCAAGGTGCTGTGCTGTGGGATTGCATCCAGAGTGTAGAAACTCTGCCAAATCAGACTGTAGCCTGGTGTTGCCATCCGGTTTCACCAGTCCTCAGTCAAATCGTCCAACCCATGCTAGCATGGAAAGCGGACGTTAAACGATGATGATGATGATGATGATGACAGCTGTAAATACACCTTTGGCACCAAATGATGGCAATAATTCAGGCAGCTGGTTGTCTAACAACGAAGTAGGCCATGGCAGTATTTGAACTCAGAACAGATGGATCCAAAACAAATACCACAAGGTATCTTGTTTGACTCTAACAATTCCATCAATCCTCTGCTGTGGACTGATACTTTTGGACTGCATAACATCAATAAATACAACTATTAATATACTCTTGGCATAAACATTAGAGCATCAGAAAAATGCATCGCAAGACAGCAAGGTGGTTTGTCTATCTTTACACTCTGAGTTCAAATTCCACCAAGGTCGACTTTGCTTTTCAACCTTTCGGGCTTGATAAAATAAGTACCAGTTGAGCACTGGGATTGATCTAAGTGTCTAGCTGCATCCCTCAAATTCCAAACTTTGTGCCTGTCATAGGAATATTTACGTTCATTACATTCTGAGTTCAAATTTTGTTGAGGTCAAATTTGATTTTCATCTCTTGTGGTGGGTAAATTAAAGTATGATTGAAGTACTTTGTCAGTGGTATCAACTAACCCTTTTCTCTTGAAGATGTTAGCATAAATTAGAAACATTGTGGTTGCAAGGCAAACTCCATATCTACACAACAATAGACTTGTCAATCTGTGTTATAGTACGAGCTGTCAAGATGCCGGATTAAGTTACTCATATTTTTATTCTGGACTTCACCATACATGCTGGTGTATAAGTCGCACTTTCTTTATTCTTAAATATAGCCAAAAGATTGCTATGCATCTAATATGACTGTATTATGGATGAGATACTGAGTATATGAGTGTAACATATTCAGTCTGTTTTGTTTCTGCTTTTTTTTCTACAAAATATACCTGTCAAGTTGGGGTGAGTCTTATGCAAGAGTGCATCTTATACACCAACAAACATGGTGTTATAAGAGAATCTTAGGTTGTATGATCCACTTTTCTTTGGTAATTCCTATAGAGTGGCAGAAACTAACTTATATAGTTGGAGCATTATGTTGTAGGAGTGTGAGGTGGTGGTGTTGGTAGAGTTCTAAGGGTTTGGAACTGTGTCAATAGTTTTAGGCTATAAGTGGAAATATGTATGCTCCAAGGTCACTATCTCATGCTTAATATTCTAACAGATTCTTACGAACAAAAGCAGAAACACTGACTCTTCCTTCCATCTGGCACTGAATGGAGGAACACTGCCAGAAAGGAGAATGTATCATTGCTATTTAGCATGACGATATGGTAGTGGTGGTGGTGGTGGTGCTGATGGTGGTGGTAGCATTGGTAGTGATGGCAATGTTGATGGTAGGCGTGGTGTTGAGATTTATATTTTACTAATGTAGCTTTTCATATTTTAAGCATGATTTATTATTATTATTATTATTATTATTATTATTATCATTATCATTATTATTTATTTATTTATTTGGTTTATTTTAGCATATGTTAAGTTTATTTCTTTGTAAACAAATCAATAATTTTCCTTCACACACACACACAAATGTATACACACATATACATCATACTGGGCGTATATTGTTTGCATTATGTGTGTGTGTATGTGTGTGTGCCTAATACTGTGATCTATGAAATATGTAGGAGTAGATATACTTGTATGTGTCTCTTTGACATTGCAGCTTACTATTTGGAAGATTGCATAGATATGGCTGTATCAAATGAAATCTATTCCAAAACTGTCCAC
>NC_068989.1:41731484-41734327 GCF_001194135.2 Octopus bimaculoides | reverse complement strand
GCAACATACACACACACTGTGTCTCTTCCTCTCCCCAACCCATATGTTTAAATGGAGGGTGTACACTGTATGCCTTTTATTGTTCATTGATCTCCCTCTCTCATTCTCTCTCTCTCCCTCCCTATCTCTCTTGCATGTATGCACTCTACACATGTGCACACACAGATATATGTGTGCATGTTTGTGTACATAGGTGTGTGTGTTTATATGTAATTATTGGTGTGTGTGTGTGTATGTATGTATGTCTTTGTATATCTATGTAGGTGTGCATATATATAGGTGCATGTATGTATGAATGTGTGTTCGTATGTATGTGTGCATGTAATCTACATATATGCATATGTATCTGCATTATGTATGTACATTTGTGTGTGTGTGTGTAGATATGTACATAAATATATATGTATGTATGTGTATATATATATACACACACACTCTCACAGATTCTTCTGATTTAATGATTTATAAGAATTTCCTTTTTACCTCCCCCCTTCATTTTTCCTTTTTTCTTTTTTTTTAAATACTTTTCTTTCTTTCAAGATGTTTTTTGCTTTATTGAATTTTGGAATGTAAAGGAAATCTTAGATTATATCTTACCATGAAAAGCCTACACAAAACTTGTGTATTCCTCCAATCAATTTATCTGATATAGAAAATATGGTATATTTATTTGTACAGGTGTGTGTGTGTGTGTGTTCATACATGTGTGCATTTGTATGTAAATGTATATGCATATAAATATATATATGCAAGTGTGTGGGTTGTGTTTTTTTTATTTGGTTTTGTGTGTAATTTTATATTTATCCGTAGCAATTTTCGTTTGAGTTACATTTACGGTTCTCTACTAAAGAAGCAACTAAAATTAATCAGACTTTCCCATGATGCTTTGGTCACGCTATTATTTCACTAAGGTAGCTTTCAACAACCATTTGTGAACGACCTGGTTAAATGACCTGTTATGTGAATGTTCTATCACCTCAGGCTCTGGGCCTGTGCAACTGTTTTAGTCCTCAACATGGCCGTCTTCTAGGCGAAGACTTATTTTTGACTATGAGTAAGTTTTATTTCATTATCAAATTTATTATTATTATTATTATTACTATTGTTGTTGTTGTTGTTGTGACAAACTGACAGAATCGTCAGCACACCGTACAAAATGCTCAGCAGCATTTCCTCTGGTTTTGTGTTCCGTGTTCAAATTCCACTGAGGTTGACTTTGCCTTTCATCCATTTGGGGTTAATAAAATAGGTACCAGTGGAAAAACTGGGGGTGATATAATCAACTTATCCTCCCACCCACTAAAATTACTGACCTTGTGCCGAAATTTGAAACCATTCTTATTATTATTGTTGTTATTATTATTATTATTATTATAATTATTATTATTATTATTATTATTATTATTATTATTATCAAAGTCATGACTTGGTAGAATCATTAGTGTGCTGGACCAAATGTTTAGCAGCTTTTCTTCTGGCACTTTACATTCTGAATTCAGATGTCACCAAGGTTGATTTTGCTTTTCATCCTTTCAAGGTTGATCAAATTAGTACCCATTGAGCGATCACTGGGGTCAATATTATCAACTTCTCTCAAAATTGGTAGCCATGTGTCAAAATTTAAAGCCATTATTATTTTTGTTATTTGCATTATTGTTGCTTTGTTTCATAAGAGCTGTTCCTAAGTCTCACCCAGAGAACTCAAGTCACAGCAAGTTGGACCTGTTACTGTGGTTGTTATTTATGATTAGCAATGTTATTTTGTCAGGGAAGGTGGCCAGAATTTGAGAATTAAGATTCTGTTCAACTTGTAATATTTCAGTTTTGAAATACTTTTAACAGAATCAGATATTTTCAAGTTAACAATGTATTTCTTAAAATGTGGACAGTACCTATGAAAACAATTATTTTTATTATTATTAATATTATGGCAGTAAGCTGGCAGAATCGTTAGCAAGCCGGGCAAGATGTTTAGTGGTATTTCACCCATCGTTATGTTCTGAGTTCAAATTCCACCGATGTCGATTTTTCCTTTCATCCTTTCGAGATTGATAAATTAAGTACCAGTTGTGTACTAGGGTCGGTGTAATCAACTATCCCCCTCTCCCAAATTTCAGGCCTTGTGCCTATATTATTATTATTATTATTATCATCATCATTTTGTTGTTGGTTTTCTAATTTGTTTCCTCGTTGATCCTTGTTAGTGAACTTCAAAACTGAACAACTATCCTTAGATGTTGTATTTGCAATTTCTCACAGTTGTTTTCACTTTCTGTCTGATATGGTTCTGCCTTTTGCATATCATGTAATCTAGGCAGTGGGGATGGGTCCATCAGTGTCACGTGTTCACTATTTGGTCCTAATTCAAATGTACCAAGTTGCTACAATTATAACCTGAGGTTATTTCAGCATGGCATCTGTATTTGGTTGTCTGTTTTTGATTTGTGTTCAAATCTCCTTGGCTTCTATATAAAATAAGTATCAGCACAGGACTGGAGTCAGTTTATCTAACTATACAATCCCCAAATTGTGATCAATGTTAAGTGATAATAGTAATTGTAACAAGCAACAGGGTTTATTTCTATCTCCTTTTACTCATTTTTAATCCGTCTGCATCAAGCCATACTCCATTTTCTCAATTTCACCTTTCTGCTTCCATGACTGCTTGTCTCACTTGCTGGCGCTCTCCCTCTTTCTAATCTACATTTCTATGCTTTGTAACACACACACTCTCTTTCTCCCACTCAGCATAGCCACTATTCTTTTCCTTCCACATTTCAAATAGCCTTGGAGGGAAAAGGGAAATCCAAAAATAACAAAAAAAAAAAAAAAAAAAAAAAAAA
>NC_068989.1:41726167-41730671 GCF_001194135.2 Octopus bimaculoides | reverse complement strand
GAACGTAAAGCCAGATGAAATGCTGCTAAGTATTTTGCCTGGTGTTTTAACGGTTCTACCAGCTCACTACCCTATACCAATTTAATGATGACATTAACCAAAACAAAAGCAGTCTATATTCACTTCGATATGATAACAAAAGGGTTGATTCTTAATATGGTGAATTAAAACTTAAGTCCACTACCTACTCTTTGTTTCTTACTTGAGAACATGCCAATGTTTGGGAAAGACATGAATGATACAGCTCCCCTTTTACTCTGTTATTGTTATTACCTTTCAGTATGATTACTTAAAAACACACACACATGCATTCATATGTTCACTCATACAAATGCACAACTATGCATGCTCACATGCATTTTACACATGTATATATGCACTTATTCATGCATCTTGTATAAATAAAAGCTCAACCACCATGCTCCCTCGTAAATTAACTCTATCTCACTTACACACACACAAACCTGTGTGTGTGAATTTGGAGCCATTTTATAGATTTATGTTATTAGGAAGTGCATTGTAGACTCTTCACGATTAACTAGTGTGTGGACAGAATGTAAACATACATACACAGCCAGACATACATAAACAGGTGCATACATACATACATACAAACACGCAGACAGAAGTTTTCATATACATACATATATAAGACACAGATGAGTATGTATAAGCATAAACACGTAGACAAGTGGGTACTGTACACACATGCACACACGCACACACATACACACACATACACACACATGCACACACGCACGCACACACGTACACACACATGCACACACATGCACACACACACACACACACACAAACACACACACATTGCTAGGACTAACCTGAGAAGCCAGTAGAAAATAAGCTTCTATATTCTCTTATCTTTCAGAGATAGAACTGTTGTGGAGGTGAGGTAAAAAAATATATTGCAATGATCAGTATTAAATGAAACCTGTATAGGATACAAGATTATATGTACACACACTGTATGCGTGTGTGTGTGTAGTTAGGTAGGTAGGTAGATAGAGAGAAAGAAAAGGATTTATACATTTCTCTAACCGGCTTTCAACTTTACTTCTCCTTCTCTCCCTTACTCTTACTTTTTTCCTCTCCCTCCCTCCCCCCCTCTCTCTCTCTTGAATTTTTAAACATCTCTGCTTGTGTGTGTCTGTGTGCATGATAGTGTGAAATGAATTTTGTGTTGCTAGTACGTGTTTGTGTAACATTCATAACATAGTCCATTTATGGAAAGTATGCACGTCAGATATGTGTGTATGCATATGATACACGTGTGTATATGTATGAGAGAAAGAGAATATATATGTGTATTCCTAATATAGTCATATGTATTTCTAATATAGGCAAATTGTGGAGATTTTTAGTGAAAGCTGAATGAATGTGTGACATTCGTGCATTTCATTAAAAATAGCAATATTCTGGCCCATTTTCCCCCATGTCACTATTTCCACATGCTGCCATGGCACATTTATGCAAAGATTTACGTGAATCGATTCAAACTCAAGAAATGTCCCTCATCTTACTTTGGCCCCTTCGGTCTATCAGGACCTTATGAAACTATTATAATCATCAATGTTTTAATATTCACTTTTCCATGCTTTGGAAACCAATATGAAATCATTCTCGAGGGTGGAGGTGGCAGTGGTAATTGGGTATCTAAAGCAGTAGAACATCAGACTTTTTTGTATTTCAGAATTTTCTTAACTCTCCCTAAGTTTAAGGCCTATCATAGATGTCTTTACTTTTTCTAATTCCAACATTGATAAAATTAGTACCAGTAATATACTATGGTTCATTGACCTCCAGCAGCTGTATATCATCTCACTTTGTGTTCAATCAATAGACAATTATCAACATTTGTGTTTTGCCATTGTTGTTGTTACATCTACTTTAATTGAATAAAACTGAAGGAAAATACATCTACTTTCTTTCTCTTTGCACTATTAAATGGAAATTAACTCTACTTCATTATAATGGATAATTATATTCTAACAATTTTGCCTGCTCTCTACCCTAACGATGATAATAATTTTTTCTACTATTGGCACAAAACCTGAAATTTTAGAGCAGGGGGCCATTCAGTTACAGTCCTAAACTAGTACATAATTTTATCACCCTCAAAAGGATGAAAGGCAAGGCTAACTTCAGCAGGATTTCGGCTCAGAATGTAAAGAACCAAAGGAAATGCTGCTAAGCACTATGGATTCTGCTAATTTGCTACCATTTATAGTTTTAAATTTAGGCACAAGACCAGTAGTTTTGAGGGAGAGGAGGTTAGTTTGTTACCATTGACCCCAGTACTCGACAGGCACCTTATTTTATGGATCCCAAAGGGATGAAAGGTAAAGTTGACTCTGGTGGAATTTAAACTTGGAGCATAATTTGTCACTAATTCTTTTCAATTTTTCAAGTAAAGGAGTTTTTATTCCACTCATCTTCAAAAATGCCTCGAAACCATGTGGTCCGAAAGCAAACTTCTTAACCACACAGCCAAAACATGAGACACACACACACACACACAGTTTTGTTGCATGCAGAATCTTTAGGGCTATATGCCAAGTTCTCAGTAAAAACACTATTCTTATATGTAAATCAGTTTAAGCCCTCAATAACTTATACCATCATTATTTATGTAGTTCTGATTTCAGATTAATCAACCTCCACTATTTTGTTGACAAGAGTCTGACAACATCTAATGAAATTAGAAATCAGGCATTGTGATTACCATGGTGTCTTGCCAAGAATGTTAGGCTATATCCTACAAGACTGTATACTTCTTTAAATCCTCTTCACTTCCTTTCTCTCTTTCTCTCTCTACTTCTCTTTTTCTCTCTGTCTCTCTCTTTCATATATATATATCTCTGTACAGAATCAATCAGTTTGATGATGGTAATTCTAATTTCTGTGAAATGAGAAGCCCTGACTAGTGTAGTTTCAGCTCTACTGAAAGCCTTCTAAGCAGATTCTTATTATCACTGTTAAACACTGTTAACCAAGATTTTACTTGGTTAAATAACTTTTTATTGAAATTAGCACTACTGGGTCATCAAGTTTCACCTTTTCCTTACCATATTCTGCTGGAAGACATTGACTTTGAATTCATTTTGAAAATAATGAAAAACTTAGTAAAATAACATGGTTCTTATTAAGCATGTATTTGGTACATAAATTCATATGAAATTTTCATAAAAGATTTTAATTTAAATCACTTTAAAAGTTTGTATCATAGAACAAAAATGAACTCCAATGAGTTGGAATCAAAGGTTTAAAGTTTATTATTCTTACTGATTTTTATATATGTAGTATTGTGAAAAAGGCATATTTTTTACTGCAATAACATGGCACCACTGCCTGGTAAATGATTATAGATTACCTTGTTAGAGTAAATAATGGTAGAACTGGCAGCTCCATCTAGATCTTGTTCAAATAGATTTTATAGATTGTAGTGAATGATGTTCTTGGAGTTTAACATCTGGTGTTAAGTTTTTGTCTCATTATATTGAATGCTTCATTCATTTACTTAATATCTGTTTATGGATTTTTTATTCCGCTTGTCTTTGAAAGTGCACATCGACTGGATGATTTGTTAGGGAATGCTCACACTCATACCTCTATACACATGCACACGTCCTCCTACAGCAAGAAATATGTTGTGCTGTTGCTCCTTTTTCTCATACTTTAACCACTCTTTTCCCTTAGCTGCCTCCCTTAGAGTTCATCATTTTGTAAACTGCTTGTCAATCTCACTAGTGCTGGTGCCATGCAAAAGAAGCACCCAGTACACACTGTTAGGTCTGCCAAAGCTGACAGACACATGATACAGTTCTTGAACACATTAGATCCTATCAAAGCATCTAACTCATGCCAGCATGGGACATGGACATTAAAGAAAGATGTGGATAATGATTTTATGCACACATGCATGCACACACACACACACACACACACACACACACACAAATAAAACAGCTTTCCGTACATTTCTGCCTGCCAATTTCACTCTCAATTGGTTAGTCTGAAGCTACTTGTAGACAATGCTTGCCCAAGGTGCCATGCAATGAACTAGAAGTCATGACCCCTTCATAACAAAGTGAACTCTTTATTCACGCAGTCATGCCTCTGCCTACGTTGTTGTTTTAGCGTTGCACCTCTCTGTAGAAAATTGTCATAATAGAGATTTTTTTTTTTTTTTCATCTTCACTAGAACTGGTTCAGAACCATTGGATTTTGATGTTCTATAATAAAATTGTTTTGATCACATATTGATTTCTTCTCCCTCCCCCCACTCCCACCTCCCACCATTCTCTGTGAGATAGCAACTCCAGTGTCAGTTGCTATGTGAATTTTATATGAAAGTGATAAAAATAAATGGCCAAGATTCAAGTAATCTATCATGCCACCGTCCAGTTTATTTTTAAGTGAAATGTTTGGCCACCAGAATATTGTTCCAGATAAAAATAATTAGAAGATGATACCAGAAAAAGGAGGT
>NC_068989.1:41717329-41725636 GCF_001194135.2 Octopus bimaculoides | reverse complement strand
GATACATTGAATAGATATTTCGCAAGTACAACAAGAATGTATTTCAGTGCAAAACATTTACTGGGTTTGAATAATAATAATAATAATAATAATAATAATAATAATAATAATCCTTTCTACTAAAGATACAATATTCTGTGCTTGAGAAGAAAAACCCATGAAACCAACAGAAATTTTAGTCATGGCAGATACTGGTGTCATGCAACTGGCACCTGTGCTGGTGGCAGGCAAAAGCACCCATTATACTCTCAGAGTGGTTGGCTCTAGGAAGGGCATCCAGCCATAAAACTATGCCAAATCAGACTGGAGTCTGGTGCAGCCCCTCAACTTATCAGCCCTGGTCAAACCATCCAACCCATACTAGCATGGACAATGGATGCTAAATGATGATGATATATATACACACACACACACACACACACACACACACACACACACACACATCGCTAAAGGAAATAAACACCCTTCATTAAACTACCTTATCTGTATAGAAGTTAAACATTTTGAAATAAAAATACATGCCTTTACATTTTCAGTTCAATTCCTGCATACTTTTCAATATTCTCACATCAATAAAAGAAGTATTGGGTCAAGTATTGATGAAAATTTAGCCAAATGTTTGTTTACTCCAAATTGGAGGCCTTCCACCTATTATTATTATTATTTACAAGACTACCTGTAACCTATTGGGTCACCGGGAAACTCTGAGTTTCCCAGCAACGGAGTTTTGTTTCATGGTTTTTTTTCTTTTCCAGTTTATTTCACACTCTTTCAATGAATGTTACATTGAAATCACACGTAAATGGCTCTTTCCCCTGAAAAGGAAAGATTTAACTGCTATTTCTTGCAGCCCTGCAACCACATAACAGGTATTCGGGTCCTTTATCACAAATAGTTGTTACATGGTAGCAGGGCGTGCCAGAAATAGCAGCCAAATCTTTGGAGATGAGATGCATTGAATGCACTTGAAAAAAACCTATGGGAAAATACTATTTCACACTAAGGTTACGAATGGGTCTTTTATGAAGTATTTACCATATTTTTAAAGTTATTTTCACTTTGAAATATTTTTTATACATGCCAAAAGAAATTTTTGTAATGGTATTCACTTGAAAATAATTTAAAAAACACTAAAACATTGTCTGTTTAAAGAAAGCTAAAATATAAATACTGTACAAACTACTTACATTTTTGAAATCACATTCACTTAAAAATATTTCTAAATGATTAAAATATTGTGTTTAACAAAAGCGAAAATAGAAACATTTACTGTAAAAAAAAACTTGTAATTTTTTTGCAGTCATGTCAGTGTGTCTAATCAAAAGATAAGGGTTTCTTCCCTTTCAGGATTAAGATTATCTTCGGAATATTTTTTCATTATGCAGTGTTTCGGGTATTTATACCCGAAAACCTCTAATATCTCGTAAACTATCTGTCTGATTTACATGAAACTTGTTTTATTCTGTTCGTTTTCACATTTCAGGGTAAACTTAATTCATAGTATTTTCCCATTATGCGCCAGTTTGGCTGGGTAACATTGCAAGCAAGCAAGATTCAAACTGACTTTTCATGTATTATAGATTATCCTATCTTCTCCTGAGTTATCTATATCACATTTCAGCTCCATTCTGCAGCTTAAAGATACAACATTTTTCTCAATTGTGCTGTTCCAAGTATTACTGCCAACTGAGTACTGCTTATGAAGTTTGGTATTTGCAGCTTTTGATGCCAGTATATTGCTTTCTTTGAGATGCTGACAAGTGCACTGATCACAATAAGTACTGCACTCACTTCTGAAGCTCTATGGACACATTTCACTTCCAATGCTAGGTCTTGGTACTTCATGATTTTCTCATTCTCCATCATTGCAATATCCTGGTCTGCAGGTATGGCTACATTGATCAAGCTCCAATCTTTGGACACCTACCATAGGAGAGTGATATCTGATTGGTTATGTTGCAGCTTATTGTTATTATTATTATTTTTATTATTATTGTTGTTGCTGTTAAGGTAGCAAGTTGGCAGAATCATTAGGTCATTGGACAGAATGCTAAGTGGCAATTCTTTTGGTTTCTTACATTTTAAGTTCAAATTCCACCGAGGTTGACTTTGTCTTTTAGCTTTTCAGGGTCGATAAAATAAGTGCCAGTTAAGCACTAGGGTAATTAACTTATCCTCTCACCCTAAAATTGTTGACTTTGTACCAAATTTGAACCCATTATTATTATTATTATTATTATTATTATTAATTTATATATATCTTTCTTACATGTTATCAAATATCTCTCAACATTTAACACATGCATTCTTTTTATCTTCCCCTACATCCTAAATTATTTCTCTCTTTTGTCTTCCAAAACAAGATTGTAATCAATATATTTCACAAGTTTCTTCCTTTCTTTGTATTTCTAGCATTCAGGCCTCCTCGTAAGTAAGAATTATGCACCATTCCACTTTAGGTTTCTTTTTTCCTTATTCTCATCTCTCTCTTCCTCTCTCTCTCTATCTCTCTTTTATGACCCTCTGCTACTCTCATTCCTCAGTACCCACCCCATTCTTTGTAATCCAGTCCAATTCTTTTACTTCTCGCCTTCCGTTTGCAATTCCAATTCACTTTTATGTGTAATTTTATGGCCATAATTCAGAGTTTAGTTATAGAAATAGCAAACTATTATTGTTAGGCAGCGAGCTGGCAGAATCATGTGCACACTGGACAAAATGCTTAGTGGCATTCTGAGTTCAAATACCACTGAGGTTGACTTTGCCTTTCATTCTTTTGGGGTCAATAAAATAAGTACCAGTTGAGTACTGGGGTTGATGTAAACAACTTAACCCCTACCCCAAAATTTCAGGCCTTGTGCCTAAAGTAAAGGATTATTATTATTATTATTATTATTATGGTGGTGAGTTGGAAGATTCATTGGCACTCCTGACAAAATTCTTAGTGGCATTTCTACTATCTTTACAGTCTAAGCTAAAATTCTGTTGTGGTAAAATTTGCCCTTCATCTTTTAGGGTCAATGAAATATGTACAGTTGAACACTGGAGTCAATGTAATTGACTAATTCCCTTTCCCAAAATTTCAGGTCTTGTACCTATCATAGAAAGAATTATTAATATTATTAGCTTGGAAATAACTTTCAAAGTTGCTACCTTTTATCTCTATCAGTAACTATTTTGATGTGCTTGTATTTTATGGTCTAAAGCAGTGATTTCCAACAGTTTTTTTTTTTAACTGTGGACCCCTTTGCTTAGTATGTTATTCTGATGGACCCCTATAACCACTCAGTGTTTAAAAGCTGATTTTATAGATATATCTTTCAAAATTCCTATACTGTTTTTTTACATGGTCACTTGTGTAGGTTTGAAATAGCACTCTCTGAGAGAACATGTTTCAGTGACCAGAAACATTTGAAAAAGAAACCTAGCTGTCTATTGCAATAAATACATATAAAAGCAAAACTTTTCATGGCCCTATAAAATACTACTGTGGATGCCCAATTTTCTACTTTGCTTGCATGAACCCTCCCAAAAATCGTATATGGACCCTGGTTGAGAACCACAAGTCTAAAGAGACTGTGGTTCCTCACCCTTCATATCTTGTGGTCCCTTTCACTGAATCATGTTTTACAAAAATAAAAAATGAAATAAGAATTAAACAGAAGCTGATTTTGCACAATGGTCTATTCATATTATCTTATTCCTTCCCAACCCAGCATGTACCTCATTTTAGATATTTGTCTGAACTAGTGTACCCAATGTTAAATTTTTATGGAAATTGTTGAAGAAGGTGAGGATGTACATAACGAATTTATAGTGGAATTTGCCTCATCATCATTTATGTTTACTGATCACTGATAACAAAATGTCCTGTTCGTTTTTTAATCCCAATGAAGATTTTTCTGAAAATGTGTATAAGATCTATGTATTGTACTTGGTTTAAATATTTTATTTCTCAGAAAAATCACAGCCCCTCTAAACACTCAGTGCTTTCTTTGTGCCCTTTTGATTTGCTGTCCCTCTTGTGAACTGATGACACTTCCAAGGAGGCACTACTGCCCATGTTAAGAAACACTAATCTTAAGTGAAATAGGATGTATAAATTTTCTTTAAAAACAAAGGAATGGATATATATATTTATAGACCCATTAAATGTGTTTGTGGTAAGTTCTGTCTCTATTTTGTTTGAATTAGCAGTCCAGTTTATCTGTTTTTCTTGAAGCTGTATCACTTCATTTCTATCACTAAGGATCTTGGAAAAGTCATGATATAAACTGCAACTTTGAAAACGGTTTCACATGCCTGATCTACACAAGCAGTACATCACCAACTCAAACCACCACCACCATCATCTAAGCCAGCACCATCACCACCATCAAAGCCACTGCTACCGACACCTCCACCATCACCACCACCATCATAGCCATCTACATTAGTTAATGGGTAGACTGCAGACCACAGGACTTTCTGAATGGCATACCTTAATGCAAAATTACTTTGAATCTTTTTAGTAGTGTGGCCTGCCTGCTGATGAGCCATGTCTCATGAGGCCTGCTTCTTGAAAACATTTGCCCATTCTTGATACAAACACTTGTTTCACTGACATATGGGAACTTTGAGATACTGTGGTGTTTCAACCTATTTGTGTCTCCTCGATTAAGTCACTCCTGGGTCAGTGAACCTAAATGGGTGATGGATCTTATAGAAATCAACAAATGAATTATTTGCTGATGCATGCCTATGTCTGCCACACTATTAATAAATTATCACATGCATACAGAACAGTGAGATTTAAAATATTGATCTACCGATTCATTCTTAAAGATTCATTAATTGTAATTTCAAAAAATTTTACTGAGTCTTTATCATTAATCTCAAAGTTTCTCTAATTATTCCTATTCATAAACCCAAAGTTTAGTGGTATTCTTATCTTGCTGTTGAAAAGTTTCCTTGAAGCTTCATGTTTATATGCATGCATGCATATATAGAAGCATACATACATACAAACCTTACATATATATTCATGAATACATAGATATATATATATATATATACACACACATCCATGAATGTATGCATATATATGTACATGCATACACACACACACACACACACACACACACACACACACACACACAAATGCACATACATGTATATATCCAAGCATACATAAATACACAAAAATGCTTAGATATACATACAAACACATTCATAGATACATACATATATGCATGCATATATACACACACACACTCTCTCTCTCTCTCCCACACACACACACACAATGGTGGAGCAAGTACCATTATGAAATGTTAATGGCTGAGGAATTAAAATGCCAGTCCATTGTTCTTGAAAAATTTCACTTAAATTCTTCTGGTGTTGCATTCATTGCATAGCAATAAGACCTGTTTACTTTAGTGATCTATTTACCATGACCACCTCTCCTAAACCACAAGCCTCAATATCTGGTACAGAAATAGTATGTGCTGAATATTATAATGGAGAACATGAATGTGATCTTATTTATAAGACATTATATGATGCTGTTGTTCTTGGTGTTTAACTCCAGGTCAAGCCTAATCAAGCTGACCTATAACCAAAAGACTTTCCTACCATGATCATCCAATTGTTTTCATCTGTGCAGTGAAGCTTGGATCATATTATTCAACATATCCTTTATGAAGACAATAATTGGTTGGAAAGAATGATGACTTGAGGGAAATTTTGCTGCTGTTTCTAACAGGTTTAGCGACCACATAGACTCCCTATATTCATAGATCATGCAATGAATGCAAATATGATAAATGTGATGTGAAAGTATTTTAGTGATTAGCTAGTCCCCATTAAACATGCACACAGTTCTGAATGACTGAATCATTAGATTTAGATGAAGGATTATGTTGCAAATTTTTTTTTTTTTTTTTTACAAAATATTCTAAATTTCTTAGAATTATTACTTCAGCATTTCTGCTTCTATCCACACTGTTTCAATCAGTCTACTTTCTAACTGTCTTCAAGTACTCTCTATCTCTCTCTCTCTCTCCATATATATATATATATATATATATATATGAGAGAGAGTGAGCAATGCTTGTGCCTATATGTATGTATGTATATATATATATATATATATATATATAGGCACAGGCATCACTGTGTAGTATGAAGCTTGCTTCCCAGCCACATGGTTTCGGGTTCAGTACCACTGCATGACACCTTGAGCAAGTGTATTCTACTTGGGCCAATTAGAGCCTCGTGAGTGGACTTGGTAGATAGAAAGTGAAAGAAGCCCATCGTGTGTTTGTTCTACCACCTCTTGACAACCAGTGATGGTGTTTTTAAGTCCCCATAACCTAGAAGACACTAATAGAATAAGTACCAGGCTTATATATATATATATATATTCTTGTATTTGTTTGTCATTTGACTATGGCCATACTGGAGCACCGCTTTTTAGTTGTACAAATTGACCCCAGGACTTATTCTTTGGAAGCCTAGTACTTATTCTATAGGTTCTCGTTTTTTTTAAATGAATTTAACAGTTTTCTGTGTTATTAAATGGCTAGACACCTCTCCCACTTCATTGCTACTTCACTTTCCATGAACAGTCTCAAATCAAGTTGTTTGTTAAACTCTGAAAATTAAAATTGGCTTTTAGAAACCTTCAACCTTTTTCATAGAAACTCACCTGAGGTGTCTCTTGGTTTTCCATTACATACTTCCTGTTTTAAAGTGATCTAAATTAAAACCTTCCTTTAGAATTTCATGTTAATTTATGTTTCAAACACTAGCTTATTCCTTTTACTGTGGAAATCAGATATATCCACTCAAGATTTCATTACACTTAACTGTAGAAAATACCAACTTGTATACCAATTTATCTTTTGTTGACAATAAACTTGACATATCTCAACAGAAAATAATTTTAAACTATTTTCTATTGAGATATCTCAAATTTATTGAGACAATATGACCTACTGAAAATACCAATTTTAATTACTGGTAGATATTTAACATCGTTACTAGAATAACCATGAAATTTAATTTTCCAGGTGAAGAGTTAAGAACAATTAAGTTATTTTGATAAATTCTTCCTTATTTGCAAAATTTATTCAAAGGCAGTATATTTAAAAATAAATATTGTTATGAAAGGGTTAAAAGTGAAAATAAAACAAATATAAGATTTAAAAAATAAAAGAGAGAAAAAAAGCAAGAAATTGCATAAGAAAGAAAGTAAATTTGTTTTTAATAAATTATTGCTTTGAATTGGAGATTTCCTGGCTGGAAACTAATGCTTAACTCAAGTTTCTCTGATATTTGATGAGACCTTCTCTATTTATATTGTATAAATTGCAAACTTCTATCAATTTGTCTGTGCCACGCCAACTACTTGCCTGGTTCGTCAGTTTTGATGTCTTCAGCTTTCCTGTTTCTGCTGTTACAATTTACCCAACAGCATTTTCTCTTCTTTTCCTCTCTCTCCTTCCCCCCTTTCTCTCTCTACACACAAGCCCCCCCCCACATACGTGTGCATATATATATATATATATATATATACACACACACACACATGCATGCATACATACACACATGTATATATACATATATATACATGCATATGTACATGTATATGTATGTATGTGTACATGTATATATATGCATGCATATATATATATATATATATATATATATATACATGCACACACACACACATATATACATATATAACCACCACGCCCTTTCCATTAGATTTACTCTTTAAAATAAACAAACAAAAACTTATTTTCATTCTTTTTTTTTCCTTGTAATTTCCTGCAGTGATGTTAACGGTGATCGTGTCTCCCCCCCAAAAGTCATAATGATAATAATGATAATAATATGTTGCATATAAGCAGTGCTGTTCTGTTGACTCATTGCTTTTCTTAAGTGGGTGTAGCAAATGTTGCCACTTACCAGGTGGTTAACTTATCTCCACCCTGTACCATCACCACCACCACCACCACCACCATCATCATACCATTACCATAACGAGTACACTTCACTAAAAACTAACATGGCACAACTGTCTTTATCGTCTCGCTTTACTAGAAAAACTATTATTGGCCAGAGGAACTCTGGAAAGATTAAACCCCAAACAATGATAATTTCAAGATAATTTTCTAAGCATTCCTTTGTGTACATGGGGAAATGTCATGCATACAGAATCACTCACATTTAGTGTAGTTATGTTTCAGATAAATATTTACTTTTTGTGTGTATGTGTATATATATATATATATATATATATATATATATATATATATATAT
>NC_068989.1:41716534-41717092 GCF_001194135.2 Octopus bimaculoides | reverse complement strand
ATATATATAAGTTCAAAAAAAGACAAAAAACAATAACAAAAAACAACGACGTGATACGGATAGTGTTATTAGACGCTCGGGAAAGTAAAGAGAGAGAGCATGACGTTTCGGGCGGAGCCCTTCTTCGGAAACAAGGAAAGTTCAAAGAAGGGAAAAACGGAGATATATACACATATATATATATGTGTGTGTGTGTGTGTGTGTGTGTGTGTGTTTGTTCCTCCACCATCGCTTGACAAACAATGTTCATGTGTCTATGTCCCCATAACTTAGCGGTTCAGCAAAAGACACCAAGAGAATAACTACTAGGTTTACAAGGAGTTAGTTCTGGGGCCGATTTGTTCAACTCAAGGTGGTGCTCAAGCATGGTCACTGTCATATAAGCTGAAACAAATAAAAGAGTATATATATCATAGATGCAGGAGTGGCTGTGTGGTAAGTAGCTTGCTTACCAACCACATCGTTCCGGGTTGTACTCTTTCGCCCCAACTTTCTCTCACTCTTTCTTCCTGTTTCTTGAGTAAAGCTGCAATGGACTGGCGTCCCGTTCAGCTGGGG
>NC_068989.1:41714831-41716520 GCF_001194135.2 Octopus bimaculoides | reverse complement strand
GGGACACATATGCCATAGAAACCGGGAAACTGGGCCCATGAGCCTGGCTAGGCTTTAAAAGGGCGCATAAATAAAAATAATGAAAAATATATAATATATATTTTTATATTATTATTTATATGTATTATATATATATATAATATATGTATTATATATATAATATATATATTTTATATATTATCATTTATATGTATTATATATATAATATATGTATTATAATATATATATATATATATTATATATATTATCATTTATATGCATTATATATATAATGTATGTATTATCTATATATGATGTCACTTGTCCATAAGTCAGGTAAAAATGCTCAAATGAGAATTTGAGCATTTATATTTGCAGTATATTGCTGGTTATGGCATATAACTGTTCAGGATATTACCATTGGTTTCATGTCTTTTGCATTCAGTAATACTGACAATTCATCACACATACTGGCCTGAAACAACTAGCCTTATTAATGCAGGATGTAAGTATACAGTTTTGGTTAGATTGCTGGTGAATAAAAGAAAACAGAAATTCCTTTTCTGAGAAGGAAAGAAGAGTTGCCTCCCCTCGTACGATTCTTTGACCGAAGGGAATCAGCTGTTCCTGTATTCTATTTTTACTGTACACTAGTCTGCAAAACAAGACCATATTTCCAAAACACATTTTCTTTCATGAGGACCACATCTAAAAAGTACAGCTTTTTAGTTCAAGTAGGCACCCAGATTATGCAAATTTTTTTAGGTTTATTCTCCTATCAACCAAGAAAGAAATTTACGCCATCTGTTTCTGTTGTTCCAGTAGCTTTCAATTATTTTTGTGTAACACCCATTAATTGTTATATATAGCTGGCTAATGTTGTAACATTGCACCTCTCTTGTATCCTAAAAGAAAACTTTTAGTTACTTAACTTGGCCTTAAAGAGGCTGTCTCTCAATCCAACATATTTTTGCGTGTGTGTCCTTTGTTGCTGCGGACACAAAGTGCCTGTGAAGTAGCCTGTGAGGTGGAACCAATTGAAAAGAGCAGCTGCAAGGGATCTACAATACTGTATACTTTGATTACTATACCCCCTCTATTGACAAATATACAAGTACCTATTTTTCCTTAGTAAATAGATTTTTGGTGATTCTATGTGTATGTGTGTGTGAAGAGAGGCATAGTGAGTTATGTTGATAGAAGCTTTGCAGAAATATGAAGTCTCAAAAGTTTCCCAACAAAAGAACCACGTAGTAATAGACTTCGTATTTTTCTTGATTGGTTGGTCTTCACATCCGTATTAATTGACAACTGTTCCAAAGGTCAATGAAGAACTGCACAGCAGATTTGGTTTGGTGCAATTTGACCAATGCACCAAACTCAGTCAAATCAATGATTATGTTATCAATGGGGGGGAAAAAAAAAAAAAGTATATTCTCATGTTTCTGCTTAGTAAATAAATAAACAAGTTGACACTCATCTCTTTACACTTGTATTGTAATAGTGTCATTACTTTCTTCTGTACTAATTAATTCCCCAATGTATAATTAATTCCAGACTCTTATCAGCTGCCCACCTTTAATTAGGATTTTTTTCATTCGTTTATTTTTTTCCTGAAAGCCTCCATTATATGTGTATCTGTGTGTGTATGTTCGCAGATACACACGTGTATATATATATATATATATGTATATATATATATATATATAT
>NC_068989.1:41706897-41714821 GCF_001194135.2 Octopus bimaculoides | reverse complement strand
TATATATATATATATATATATATATATATATATATTATATATGTGTGTGTCTATATTTTTGTTTTCTTATATTGATACCACATGATAATTATAAATGAGTATCACTGCTATAAAAGCAGTGGCATTTATATCCAATATTCTGTGAAAATGTCTAGCCATGGGGAAATATTACCTTGCTTGGAAACAGGTGAGAATTTATGACAGGAAGAGCTTCCAGCCATAGAAAACTTGCCTCAGAAAACCTTGTTCTGACCCATAGAAACTTGAAATAGAAAAACAGATATTAGAATGATTATGATGATGACTGTTCTTGGTTATTCATCATTGACGCTTGCATTGTCTGCAGTGTATGCGGACATTTTATTTAGATTCAACCTGATATGTCTAACTTAGTAGCTAAAATGTTAGAATCAGTAGTATATGTAGATACAATATTCAGATTCAGAACTGTTATTTCTAGCTTCGTTGGTAATTGATTTGTTGTCTCTTACTAATCATTGATTTTGCTGTAAAATTCAAGTAACGCATACTGCATTCCCTTCTCAAAATGAAACTATCTCAGAAAAGTCGGGAAACACTATATTTTCTACTTTTGTTTGAAACAATATCTGTTACTGTAAAAAAGACTACAAATGCAAACCATGCTTTTTAATATGCTCCACATGTTTTGCTACAGAAATTCAAGAGCTGGAATATTTTCACATAGAGATTTTGCTTTATTTCACCCCAACAGGTTACACTTTTCACTATCAATAAATCACTGCATAGTTCATCATTTTTTTTTTACTCCACATTCAACACTTCTGCATGTCTGGTGATGTGTCACATTATGATGCAATTCAGGAGACTCCTAAGATTTTTTATCATCTTGAGTTGATCGAACTGGGGGGTGGGGTGAGGAAAGGGATGACATGGATGAATTTTCAGCAATATGAGTGTTGACTTCTTTTTATCTGTGGCAGTATGTCATTCCAAGTGCACTTTTTCTCACTTTTTTTTTTTAAATTTTTTTTGTCTTGATGCTGCTGAAATAATGGTATCAAAAAACAAAACATGGAAGTTTAACTTCCCTGCTTTTTTCAATAAGATCTGAATCCATGGTTAAAGCTATTGTTTCTTTTCAACATTTCTTCATGGATTTAATGTTGGGACCAAAAGAGAAAAAAAGGAAAAGAAAGCAATTACTCTACATCGGCCTTTGTCTGACTTCCCTCTCTTATGTCAACATAACATGAACACTGGGCATGCAATGATTTATGAGGGTTTTTTTTATAAAAAGACGATATACCAGATCATGTTTTCACCAAATTTTTTGTTTCCTTTATTTTTATTATTATAAGGTGGTGAGCTGGCAGAATTGTTAGCACTCCTGGTAAAATGCTTAGTGGTATTTCATCCATCATTATGCTCTGAGTTCGAGTTCAAATACCACCAAGGTTGACTTTTTTTCTTTCATCCTTTCTGAGTTGATAAAATAAGCACCAGTTATGTACTGGTGTCGATGTAATCAACTATCCCCTCCCCCAACATTTCAGCCGTGTGCCTATATGTTTTGAATTCAAATACCACCAGGATAGACATTGCTTTTCATCCTTTCAGGGTCATTAAAATGAGTAACAGTTGAACACTTAAGTCGATGTAATTGACATATATATATATATATATATATATATATATATATATATATATACACATATATATAGAGGCTGGTGCAGCCTACTGGCTTCCCAGTCCAGTCGTCCAACACATACCAACATGGAAAACGGACGTTAAACAACAATGATGATTTATATATACGTATGTATATACATATATGTGTATATATATGTATATATGTATGTATATATGTATATATATATATATGCATGTATATATGTATGTATGTGTATATATGTATATGTATATGTGTATATATGTATATATATGTGTGTGTATGTATATGTGTATATATGTATATATGTGTATATATATATATGTATGTGTATATATGTATATTTATATATATATATGTATATATTTATGTATATGTTTATGTATATATATTATACATATACATGTATAAATATGTATATATATATATGTATGTTTATATGTGTGTATGCGTATATATATGTGTGTGTGTGTGTGTACACACCTCCGTATAACTTAACCATGCTGTGGAGAGACCTCTCCTAATCAAGAACAGTAACTCCTCGTTTTCACCGTTTATCACACTTCCCGTTTTTCTCTATCTCCTCCCCTCTGTCTCTGTTTCTGTCTATCCATTATTTCTCTTTCTTACTTCCTTTATTATCTCTTCCGCCCTTCCTCTTTCCGCCACTACTGCTGCTGCTCCTTTCTGTACCCATTTGCTCCTTCTTCTTGATTCCTTCCTCTTCCCGACACTGTCGTTACACGGAACCCTAATTACCTTTCAGTTTATAATTATTGGCATGTGTGCAACCAGCCGTCGTGATCGTCACCATTGGATCGGTCCCTCCTTTTAGTTTGTTTATTTTTTCCCCTGGATCTATATTTTAAAAAATAAGCATGCAGATGTATCTAGTCTGCTTGTTGGACTGTTTTGCCTTCACATCTATTGATAATTGACACTGATTGACGGATATATCGATATTGGTACGTGTGTATATATATAAGGTACGAGTGTATATATATGTGTGTGTGTGTATTCGGATGTAATTACAAGCATAAAACAAGAGATACGCGAGGCGAAAAATGATGTTTTATTGACGGACTACTCGAAGGCAAGCGAAAACATCGATGACCCCTCACACCATCTTACATCTACAAAAAGGAAGAGAACAATAAGATCGGAGACTATTTGTGGTTCTTATTATCGGAAATTGTTGCAGCATTCTTTTATTTGACTGGTAATTGGCGATTCTACATAGCAGTCGATTTATGGCTATGAGAAGGTATCATCAGGCCTTTGGCGCTTGCTGCACCTCGAACCTTGCACTATTATAAGGGGACCTGTCTCCTATTCTCTTTCCCCCTCTCTCTTTCTCTCTCTCTCTCTCTCTCACGCACACGCACCCTGTCAGACACTCCTCTCTCACTAATAGATTGATCACTTTTAAATGAGGTTCTAATATACTTTTAAATGCGTTTGTAATTAATTTAATCTATGTGTATGAGTGTATTTATCTATGCATTCATGTGTTTAAACATTTTATGATAATGAAGATTCGGTCTTTTAGACGCTGTATTAATATTAAAAATTCTGTTGTTGATAAGATGCAGAATGGTGGTCAGGTGGATGAAAGGGACGAATGCGTATCCTCTAAAATAAAATAGCTCTGTTTTAGATATAATGATGATCGTATAGAAGGTATGGAGGGAATATTAATACCTCCTGGTGTAGGATAAAATTTTAAGAACAGCGAAGAAGTAGAGGGAATCTGTAAAAAATGAACTATGAAAAGGATGGGCATATTAAAGTGTAACGAATACAAATGATGTGGAATGAATATCAAAATAAGGTTCATGTATCATGGATAGTTTTAAACAAAGTGGTTTACTTAGTATGTTGAAACCGAGCAAAATACACAGCAATGCAATCGATAACGGGATGAGGAAAAGATGATGTATTTATGGAAAGTTTTGTGTGTATGTCTTGAAACCTGAGGACGCTGCTTGATTCCTTCCATTTCGGTTTGGCTTCAGTATTCCTGTCCAAATTGAATATCACTATAATCCTAAGGTTTTCTTTTCTATAAAGTATAGATAGATAGGTAAGATCACTAACATAAGATTAACTTTATTATAAAGTGTTTGTCTGATCTCAGTGAGTACACACACACACACACACATAAATATATATATATATATGAATATAAAATGATGCAGGTAATAGAATCTTCTATGCCGGGGCGGCGGCGGCGGTAGTGTAGACAATCGTAGTAGCGAGACCGGTGCGTTCAAAGACTGACCAAGTTAACGGTGCCAATCCAATATTAAATTTTACTGCAGCAGTCATTATGCAACATGTGAAATCAGTACTGCTGCCTCTCTTACTATTATTATTATTATCATCATCGTTCTTCTGTCTTAGTTCTTCCTCCTTACTCTCTCTCCGTCTCGCCATTCTTCTCTTATAGAAACATAAGACAGATATAGAAGTGGGGGGAGCAAGAGAGCACAAGTCATCATGTTGCTGCCATTAACGGCCGCATCCAAACTCTCTCTCTGTCTCCGTCATTATCATCAACATTATCATACTCATAATAATTATTATTATTATTGTTATCGTTATTAATGTCATCATCAACGTCGGAGTCATTATCACTAGTAATTATGATTATAAGCATCTGCCTACAACCGTAACAGGATATTTCATTTTTAAACGGTCGTATACTCACCCAAACAACCATTTCACCAACCTCCTCCTCCTATTATTTTTATTATTATTACTTACACCGTAATCAATCTTACATTTATTCTGACTTGCTGCAAGGAATACGTCATCATCATCATTATCACTGCCACCACTTTTACCAGCGAATCTCCTCTAAAAAGATGATGACTAACTATTTTAGTTCAGAGCTAAAACTGCAATTACAGACATTCGTGTAAATACGTAGAAAATAATAAAAATAACAACAAATCAGATGGCACAAACGGAGCTGTATCTCCTCGTATAACTTCAATATCAGGAACTATTCACCTTCTTGGGATGAAGGACATCTCTACTCTTTTGGGGGCTAACATCATTGAATTATTTCATGTTGTGTATGTGGAGGGTCTCACCTAAGCCCTTAATTACATTACAAAACAAACGTTTTGCTGCAGTAGGGGTCATTACCCGAATCAGGTTTCCCTTAATCTCGGAGTAACTTACCAGATATTTCGATATGGATGATGATGTATTGACTTTTACACGGAGGCGAGCCCACAGCCTGTGGACTTGTAGCTCCATTGAGAATTTACATCTCTCGCCCTTTCACGATGAGAAATTTCGTGGTCGTCCCTTCTGCCGTTTCAACAAGTGTTTGTCATGGTTGGGTGAGTATCTGTTGTTGCTATTATTATTATTATTATTATTATTATTATTATTATTATTATTATTATTATTATTATTATTGTTATTATTGTTATTATTATTATTATTGTTGTTGTTGTTATTATTATTATTAAGTGATGTTTCGATCATCTTAAACTTGTTGACTTGCAAACATACAGACTTGTAACAAGGAACAACAAAGGGCACATCATACATACATACATACATACATACATACATACGTGTGTGTGCATATATATATATGTGTGTGTGTGTGTGTAGCGAAAGTTGACAGTCTAATTAGGGTTTCGTCTTGGTCGTAAACAACTCAGCCCAGGGCGAAACTCTGAGTCGACGACAGCCAGCTTCTGATTTGATAAAATAAACATAATCTACCCACCCTACTCTGCGTATTGTGTCCTACATCAGACAAAGTTTGAACAACGTAAAATATATTTTCAATATATTGTACAACTCTTACATTACGACACACAAACACACATTACATATATACATTATCAGTATGTTGGTCGAGTCAGTCTCTTTCTACTATGAGTTTTGTTTGTGGGTGCACAGGGTCTTGGGCAAATTATAACATAATTTCTTTTGAAGACTTGTGCTCACACAAGCAAAAATCAGGGCAGCAAAAGACCCAAATAGAATATACTATCAATCTCTATTCTGTTATTGAGTACTTTTTTTTAACTGGCAGTCAACACTAAGTGTATATAACGGAACAGTTCACTATATTCTCTCAATATGGTTACAGTATACGACCCGGGTAGCTCATTTACACACACATCACAGCACAAGTAACAGACAACATATACAGACAACATCCACACAGTATTGTGTTGTGTAAGTTACAGTCAACGGACGCATAACCTCAGCCAATACACGTGACAAACTGTATGTAGACACAACACGCACAATGCAAACAATGAACAGCAGATGCAGAACACAGTCTTGATGTTAAATATGTAACAGATATGAAATGTGATGACACGGACAGTATATTTACTATCCTGCCTGCAATTCATAGAGCATTGACAACACAGGACAAGGAATGCGGCTCACAGCACACCCTTTCACACACACACACACATTATACACGTATAAATAAATATGTAAAGCATAGATACGTGTGTGTGTGTAGATAGATTATTTACTCACTCACAAACATATGCGTGTGCGTTTGATTATCTGTGTGCACACATACATACATACATACATGCATGCATGAATGTATATGTATGTTTATAATTGGGTATGCATGTGTGTGTGGTGGTGTACATACACAAAAAAATTCGTTTTGGCTGGGGTTTCAAGTTTCATCTTATGGTTTATTCAACTGGAAGGATTAATTAAGCTGTCCCAGTCATTAAGATAACGAGAAACTAATGATCGCTCTCTCTCTCTCTCTCTCTCTCTCTCTCTCTCTCTCTCTCTCTCAATAGATATGGCAAAATGGAAAGTATTAGCACCACTGATTATGAAGAGAATCAGCTTAGATGAGATGCAGTTCAGGTTTTTGCCAAGCTGGAGTAGTTACTGATTCTTTACCTAGTCTTTGTTGATCTGGAAAAGGCCTTTAACAAGGACCTGTTGTCTTATGGCCTTGAAGAAAACTATGGGAGTAGCTGAGAATTGGCAAAGAGATTTGTGGGAAATTTAGCATGCAGTTAGTTATTTATTCCTCAAGATTGGGTTCTCAATGCCCTCCTATTTATTACAGTTCTTTAAATTTCAACCAGCTGTCCATGGAAAATTTCTATATACTGATTGTTTATTATCTAGTCATCATTGCAGAGTCTTTGGAAGACTGCAAAAAATATTCCAGACTTGGAGGCCAAAGCTTGTCTTAAGAGGCCTCTGGGTTAGGGTTAGGGTTATAGCCATATCTGAAATGCAGAAAAAGAACAGATAGGAACTCTATATGGTGCACACAGTAACCATTATAGGTAAACAAGAGGTGTACTAGGGTCATAGCTTCTTTTTCAATGCTTGGAAGATTCTATGGAAATGGTTACATAGTTAATAGTTTCTGATTTCTAAACCACATAATCAGCTGTGGAGAAAGGTACTACAGAAACATAGATATCAGAATAAGAACAGACTGGAAAAAGTTTGAGGAGCTTTTCACTTGTATTGGCAACTAGGGAGTTCTCTCTTCGAAGGGAAAATTAGAATACATGTTGCTTGTGTACAAACATGATAGTCAAACATGAGCACTAAAAGTAGAGAGATGTGTAATGTTAGTGTAGGAGAGTAACTTAGAACAAATAAACTGAGAGATAAACTAGGCACAAGAGGAAACAGTTGTAGTGTGCATGAAAAATGACTGTTGGTACGGACACGTGATGCATACGGATGATGTGATGTGTGGTTAACGAAGTGCCAGGAGATTGAAGTGAGGAAGGAAACTGGAAGAAAAATGTACAAGTATGATATGGGCAAAAGTGGTGAAAGCTTATCTGAAAATGTTAAACCTCTCAAATGACAAAGGTACATAACAAATGATGGGATACTCTGTTGGAGATGACCCATTCAGTCCATGCAAACATGAAAAAGTGGACATAAAAATTATTTATATATTCTTTTTATTAAAGCCCGAAAAATCTTCACAAATTGTTACTTAGAGTTTCATGTTACTATTTGTCGGACACTTGTGATCGTACTCATAGCCAATAACCGTCTGGCGAATAGTAGCATGAAACTCCAAGTGATAGTTTGTGAAAATGATTTTGGCTTTAATAAAACTCACATTACTCTATCTTTAGTATTAATGTACTATTTTTACCACCTTGTTTTCCATTTATGTGGTCACTTGTGTGTATGTATATATGCATATATATTGTATGTGTATGTATATATATATATATATATATATATATATATATATATATATATATATATATATAT
>NC_068989.1:41699498-41706575 GCF_001194135.2 Octopus bimaculoides | reverse complement strand
GGGGGGGGGGGGCTGAGTTGGTATACTTGACTGTGTGGTAGACTTAATCTAACTGTAGGATAATTCATTCTGTTACAAGTTTTCAGGGCAAGTTCTTTGGCTTGAGAACACCTTCTTTCCTCCCTCACTCCAATCTTGCAGGCCCTGTAAAAGGATTATGAACCTTTCTTCCCACCTGACTTATCATCACAACCATTTTAATTTAAACAGCCACTTTTCCATGCTTGCATGGGTCAGATGGAGTTTATTGAGACAGACTGGATACTCTTTCTGGGGTCTGCCCTCTCTTGTTTTCGAGAGAAGTAATATTTCCCTATAGCCAGGTTTGTTCATGCAGAATATTAGAAATGAATGACACTGCTTGTATGAGTATCAATTTTACAACTATCACGAAATGTCAAGACAAAGAGAGGTGTGTGTGTGTGTGCGCACACACACACACAGAGGTTTCTTTCAGTTCCTGTTTTATTTAAAAAAAAAATTTTTTTTAACCCAGATGTGAGACTAAATTTTGGTTTCCTGTTTGAAACGGACTCATTAACAAGGCTTAGTATTTCGGGAAACCATGAAGCTCACATGGGTTATATCGCTTGTAAATATGTGTATGTCTATCTCCTGCATGCACATACTCTCACGCGTCTATCCTCCTCCTATTTGATCATGTGTTTTGTTTTTGCTCATCTAATCACACTACTTAATTAATTAGCTGAGACAGAATATAGCATACATATATATAATTTTTATATGAGGTTGGTACAAAAAATTAGGTGATTATTTTTTTTATCTCAAGGAAGATCTTTTGGTTATGTTGTTGTTGATAGTAATTGTGAAGAAGCATTTTATATAGCATGATACAAATGGAACACATCGAAGGAAGGTATACTGCTGTTACATTTTGTTCGATGTGTATATATTGATTATATATGGTGTGCATGCATAAGTGTGTATAAATGCGTGCTGCACATCAAATATATATACACACACACACACACACACACACACACACTTCATGGAATTCTGCCCATGTATGCAGCACTGGATTAACCATTAAGCAAAATAAGCACGTGCTTAGAGCATCAAAGGATGGAAGGAGCACCACAGAAATGGTAAATGGTTTACGGCAGAAAAGAAATCACTTTAAACTTGCTGAAATCATATTCAGGATGCCTTTATCTCTACTAAGTATAGATGCAGATGTGTTACCTAAGATTAATTTTGAGGATCTGATCAAAGACTTTGCAATTCAAAAAAGTAGGAGGAAACTTTTCAAATATAAATAAATCAGTGGAGATATACAAAAATAAACATTATTTTCCATCTCACTGTTTTGTTTTGAAAAATGAAAATTTATTTTATGGTTTCTTATTGTTTATATTTTGAATTACATAATGGGGGCACCAAAATCTTTTAAGTGCTTAGGGTCTCGATGAGTCTTAATCCGGCCCTGCATATATGTATGTGTGTGTGTGTGTGTGTGTGTGCAGTACTCCAATATGGCCACAGTCACATGACTGAAACATGTAAAGAAATACACATACATGTATGTATAAGTCTGTGTAAGTGTGTATCTGTGAGTATGCACATGTATAAATATATAACGTGCACACACACATTGACCACATGCTACTACTGCTGTATATATTAAATGTGAAGATTTAGTTTCTGTGAGCGTTATTTGCTGTATTGTGTTGTGCTGTTCAGAAAACTTAACATATTCTCAAGGTGTTTTGAAATATAAATATAGTTTGAGAGGCAAAACCTCTTATGTCAAGATTTTTTTTATTTTTAACTTGACTAAACAGCTTCTCAGCCTATCGCACCACCATCAGCAGCCAGTTTTAAATACACTCACACACACACACACATGTTGTTGACATGTGATGATGCTATGTATGTAGTGTGTATACTAGGAAATTTGCAAGACTTTAAGCGGGATTTTTTTTTTCTTTTGAGACATGTACATTCATGGTAGTGGTGGTGGTGATAATGAACATTGTGTATTCAGACTTATTTCTTGCCTATCAAGTCAAAGCTAGAGAAACTAGGACAGAGGAGGTGTGTAGGTGTGTCTCATTCTATAACCTTATATTGCTGTTTTAGCTTTTTGTTCATTTACACACACACACACACACACGCACACATCAAACATATGCAACTATTCATATTCACTTATTCATACGTTTGTTATTTGCAATACTAAATTCGTTAGAAATTAATTTTCTCACAAGCTATAATGAGAGAAGCGACACAGTGTGGTAAGAAAGGATAACAGCTAAATTCAAGTGGTACACATGCTAGAATATTTGCTCACCCAAAGGGACATGTAGGATTTCAGTCTTAATAATTGGTTTGTAATTATGTCTTGTTTTTCTTTTTCTCTTGTGACATTCACAAACATTTGCGTTGATTTACGATCAATTACCAAGTTTAGTGATTTAATAGGGATTGGTACTATGGTCGAGACAGTTGACTAAACCCTTTGAATGCAGTGTGCTCAAGCAAGGATGTATTCAGTGATTAAGCCAGTAAAAGAGTGTATATTCTACACACACACACACACACACACACACACAGTCGTTTGGCTTAGCATGGCTCTGTAGTAAAATGTTTGCTTGCCAGTCACATAGTTCAGTCCCATTGCATGGCATCTTGGGCAAATGTCTCCTACAATAGCCCTAGGTCAACCAAATCCTTGAGTGAAGATTTGGTGAACGGAAACTGAAAGAAGCCCGTCATTTATGTGGGTCTGAAAGGTGTTATTGTCTCCTTGACATTATGTGATAGTTGCAAATGTCACCATCATGCAAGTGGTGCCGTTTGTTTCCAATCTTCTGTGGAAACAATGTCTGGTCATGGGAAATAGAACCTTACTTCGAAATAGGTGAGGGTTAGTGACAGGAAGGGCATCCAACTATATTTAATCTGCCTCAACAAATTCCATCCAAGCATGGAAAAGTGGGCATTAAAATGATGATGATGATAATGATTTATATAGTAATTGTAGTGAGATATATCAGTTTCAAATTTTGGCTCATGGTCAGTATGTTCAGGGGAGGGAGTAAGTCAGTTAAATTGACCTCCAATGTCCAAGTGGTGTTATAGAAAGTGTATCAAATAAACAATTCAATGAGATTCACTACATCAGTCACAGCTCTTCATGGACACATCAAACAAAGAATCACCCTTCTTTTTTTTTTTTTTTTGCCCAATAGTAATTAATTAATCTTCATGATATAACAGGATCTTTCGAGCATTCAATATGATTTCAGTATTAAAATCATTAATAAGGCATTGAGTTGGCAGAATTGGCGTGCTGGCCAAAAATGCTTGACATTTTGTCTGTTTTATGTTCTGAGTTTACATTCCGCCGAGGTTGATTTTTATTGTTCATCCTTTGTGGGTCGATAAATTAAGTACCAGTGAAACACTGGAGTTGATATAATAGTCTAGTCCCCGGCTCCTAAAATTTCAGGCCTTGTGCCTTTAGTAGAAAGGATATTCGAGTCATTAATTCAAATGAACTCCCTCCAGGAATAGCAGGCTTTCAGGAAAGAAGATTTAAATATGGAAGAACGAAAGTCCACAATGTCATTGGTGAATCTAGAGAATATCTTTTTATCTTTTACTTGTTTCAGTCATTAGACTGCAGCCATGCTTGAGCAACACCTTGAATAATTTAGTTGAACAAATCAACCCCAGTACTTGTTTTTTTAATCTAAGTACTTACTCTATAGATCTTTTATGCTGAACGGCTAAGTTATGGAGATGTAAACACACCAACACTGGTTGTCAAGCAGTGGTAGGGGGACAAACACAGGCACAAAGACAGACACATATAGATATAGACATATATATTTATATATATGTGACAGGCTTCTTTCAGTTTCCATCTACCAAATCCACTCACAAGGCTTTCGTTGGCCTGAGGTTATAGTAGAAGACACTTGCCCAAGGTGCCATGCAAGTGAGACTGAACCCGGAACCATGTGGTTGGGAAGCTAGCTTCTTATCACACAGCCACACCTGCTTGCTAATGATTCTCAATTCAGTTTCAGACCGGTTAATTAACCTATATTTGGGGTTGTAGAAGTTGGCCTTGTGATCCTAAAGAGTAATATATAGAGGGCACATAGCAAGGCTGTCTAAACAGTATATTTTTAATTAGAAGCTAGTTTCACTTTTATATTCATAACATTGGTTGCGATATGCCCTTTTCTTTTTTTTTTTTTTCTTTTTAAGTTTTGATGGTGTTTGTCAAGAGGTCGGCATGTGTAGTGTGGTTTTAGTTCATGTTTGTTCTTTGTTTTATCTGCAAGTATATATATGTTGATGGATTGTTTGAAGAACTTCCTGTACATATTCTAAGTGTTTTGGAAAGAGTTAATATAATGTGAGTGTTTTATCTTCTCTGATAATGTTAGCTTGCAAGCTTTCAACATCCTTACTTTATGGGGTGGATGAGGTCCTTTGTGATCCTTTATTTGGGACAAGAGACATCTAGTATTCACAGTACTATTGACTGATCAAACATATATTTCATGTATGCATCTCTGAAACCCCAAGTAACAATGTAGGGAATCATCAGTTCGCTTACAGTATATAAGCATAGGTGTGTGACCACATGGTTTTGAGTTCACTCCCTCTGCATGGCACTTGAGCAAGTATCTTTACTATAGCCCCAGGCTAAACAAAGTTTTGTAAGAAGATTTGGTAGAAAAAACTGGAAGAAGCTCATTATATATATTTTATACGTATGTATGTATGTATCTTTCTGTGTGCATGTACTGCCCTGTTTGAGGTTGTGTAATAGTTGTAAACACGCATCATTCACAGAAATGGTGCTGTTTGATTCCAACATGTCTGGCAATGTGGTAAAAATAAACTTGCTTGGAAATAGGTAAGAGTCAGTGATAGGAAGAACCATAAAAGATCTGCCTCAAAGACTGAGTCATGCAAGCACAGAAAAGTGGACTGAATAAAATAGTACCAGTTGAGTACTGAGGTCGATATATTCCACTAATCCCCTACCCAGTTGCTGGCCTTGGGCCAACATTTGGAACCATTATTATTATATTATCATCATTGAGCTGGTGAGCTGGCAAAATTATTAGCATACCTGGTGAAATGCTTAGCAGCATTTCATCTGTCTCTATGTTCTGAGTTCAGATTCCACCAAATTCGACTTTGCCTTTCATCCCTTCAGGGTCAATGAAATAAGTACCAGTAGAGCACTGGGATCGATGTAATCAACTAACTCCCTCCCCAAATTTCAGGCCTTGTTCCTATAGTAGACAGGATTATTATTATTAAGATGGCAAGCTGGCTGAACTGTTAGCATGCCAGGTGAAGTGTTTAGCAGTATTTCATCTGTCTTTACATTCTGAGTTCAAATTCTACCGAGGTCAACTTTGCCTTTCATCCTTTCAGAGCCAATAAAATGAGTTCCAATTGAGTACTGGGATCAATGTAATCAACTGTCCCCTGCCCCCAAGTTTCAGGCTTTGTGCACCTAGAGTAGAAAGGTCAGTGGCTAGCTGGCAGAATCGTTAGCATACCTGACAAATGCTTAGCAACATTTTGTCATTATGTTCTGAGATCAGGTTTTATCTACATTTACTCTGTCTTTCATCCTTTTGTAGTTGATCGAAGCACTGGGGTCAATGTAATCAACTAGTCCCTTCCTCAAAACTTTCAGACCTTGTACCTAGAAAGGATTGTTGTTATAGTAAGGTGGTGAGCTGACCGAATTGTTGGCATGCTGGGCAAAATGCTTAGTGGCCTTTCATCTGTTTTTACATTCTGAGTTCAAATTCCAGCGAGGTTGGTTTTTACCTTTCATCCTTTTTATGGGGTCAATAAAATAAGTACCAGGTGAGCACTGGGGGCAATTTAATCAACTTCTGGAAATTTCAGGACTTGTGTCTATGTAGTACAAAGGATTGTCATTGTGGCAGCCCTTGTAGCCAATAAGGAAGGAATTATTATTAAGGCTAATGAAACATGTTGTATTTAACGTATGTTGTTTCCTTCCAGGAATTACATTATTTTTTCATCTGTATTAATGATTTTACTGTTAAACAATTTAATGTATCTCTTCCTCATAAATATCACAAGATATTCTAGCTCTGAACTGCTTATCATTTTGCATAACTTTCCTTGTAAACAAACTTCCGCCGCCATCACCATATCATTGTGAGCTACATATAAATTGTCATTGCCCATACTTTTTATTCATGTTTATATATACCTGATGATCTTCTGAATTTGTGTGTGTGTGTGTTAGCTTAATTAAATGCTGTCGAGTCTTATTTACTTTTGACTGCAATTGGTCTCTAAATTACAATTCTATTCCTCTTGAGAATTCTTCAGTCTGCTAGTTTAATTTATAAATAAATAATCAACCTGATTTATCAATATGTCCAATGCACCACAAACAAAATAGATACACAAACTCTCTCTCTCTCTCTCTCTCACTCTTATGTATTTCCAATCACTGATTTTTCCATAGACGAATTTTGTATCTGCAAACCAATAAATAAATAACTTTTGCTAATCATGTACGTTTTTTTCTTTGTTTTTTGTTTTTTTTTGTTTTATACACATATTTATGCTTTGGATCTCTTTAATTTAATATTTTCTTCCCCCATGTTCAATCATAAAAAAGATAATTAAGTACCAGCCTCTCATCAGATAGAACACTCTCTGTAGAAACATTTTTTTTTTCCCCCCCATCATTATTGAATGCAGATTTACTTCTTGTTTATCTGCTTCACCTCATTTGTCTCTTTACACTTTCTATTTTGTTTTTGCTTTTCTTTTGTTTGTTTGTTTTTTTTTGTTTTCTTTTTACTGCAATTCGACTTCATCAAAAATGATTTTAAAAAAGTGTAAAAGAAAACAAAAAAAATTCTCTTATACAGAATACAGAGGCCAATAAACAAGCATGCACACACACACGCAATATATATATATATATATATATATTTAATATGGAGCTGAAACATTCCAGATGTTTTAAACACTCTGTTACTCTTACTGATATCTACTTCCTTCTGTACATCATATATATATATATAT
>NC_068989.1:41698832-41699360 GCF_001194135.2 Octopus bimaculoides | reverse complement strand
TCTTATATAGTGTAACTGTTCTCCTCATCAAGTTTCTACCCTCTCCCCCACCCCCAACCCACCCAAGCTCCACTGGATTCACTGTTAATTCTTCTCTCTGTTGAAGGAGATGGGTGGGGAAAGCTTGTTGGGAGAGAATCAAAGGAAGCTACTGTTTGGTATTCCATTGTTTTAAAAGAGTTTTGCTTTGTGGAAGAAGGAAAGGGTTTAATGACTGTTACTGTTGAGTTTAGAGACTGCTGTTAGAAGCTGGAGGTTAGCTGTATGTATATATTTGTAGATAGAAAAAGCCTGCTGTTCAATGGTTATTAAGATTCTTCCTGTTCTGCTTCCCTTAGCCCCACTTTTATAGGACATCTACTACCACCACCATCTCTTCCTTTCTGTTGAAAGTTGCATGAGCATCCCTTCTCTTATCTTAGCTTCCACTTCTACCCATGCCAGGGCCCAGCTATATAGCTGCCTCTTCAATGGAATGTATTCTTTCTTTCTCTCTCTCTCTCTCTCTCTCTCTCTCTCTCTCTCTCT
>NC_068989.1:41695258-41698822 GCF_001194135.2 Octopus bimaculoides | reverse complement strand
CTCTCTCTCTCTCTCTCTCTCTCTCTCTCTCTCTCTCTCTCTCTTCAGTTATATCTCAGATGTAGAAATGCACACTAGCCAACCTGTCTGCTTTGGTTTACTTCCAATCATGTACACCACAGCCACCACATACTGCTATTTCTATTGCACTTTCCTAATTTCTTTTCTCTTCTTTCTCCTACCCCCACTTATTGCATAGATTTTTACTCATGTCTGGGAACTAACTATTGTCATTTTCATCAGTCTCTGGTTCCTTTTCACATTCTCTGCTTTTTACTTTCCCTGGTCTTCTATTTTACTCTCTCTCTATCTCTCTCTCTCTCTCTCTCTCTCTCTCTCTCTTTCTCTCTCTCTCTCTCTCTCTCTCTCTCTCTCTCTCTCTCTCTCTCTCTCTCTCTCTCTCTCTCTCTCTCTCTCTCTCTCCAACAATGTCACTATTGTCAGCACACCACCACTACCCCAACAACTCCATCACCAGTGACTAGAGATGTTCTGCAACTTGACACTGTCCCCTACTAATTGCCTGGCCATCCTTGTCACTCAACTAAACCTTCATTTTATTCTTTTTTCTAACCCTTATGTTTTCCCTATTTACTCCCCTGTCTTCCTTCCTCCCTCCTTTCTCTTTCATTGCTTTTAGGTTTTTTGCTCTGATGTGATTTGCTTCTTTCATCCCTTCAGCTTGTCACACTATTTCTGGTTAAACAAAAATGGTTACCATTTCCTTTTTTCCACCTACTAACTGTTTACTTAAAGATTGCTCAAGTTTACCAATAACCAACACACTGAATTAATTCATTATGAATGTGATGTTATTTTCTGTCCATTGTGATGAATGCTCCACTACTTTTTTGTTTTTCAAGCCAAGGAAGGGCTGGTTGTGTTCTTATGTCTGGTGACTATGACAAAAGAGGTTCACTAAGGTAAAAAGGGTTGTAAAAGACTGAGGACATAGGCTTCCCCTTGAGTCAAGACCTCATTAACATTTCCAAGTGCTACTTAGAGAGTGGTACTATCTCAGAGTGGATTTGTTGAACGGTGGGAGACAGTGGCAACCCTAGTTTTAAGTGAATGGGGTTACTTGTAGCATGCACCTGCAAGCCAGGTAATACTATTAAGAATAAGTACTTACTCTTCATAGTCAGGATAATCCTGGCTTTGTATAGTTCTTTGATTAGGCATAAGTGGCACTTCTCTGTGAGAACTTTATCCCATATTTATATACTGGTGACATATGACAGATATCCACTACATTCTTGGAGTGGTTGGTATTAGGAAGAACATCTAACCTTAGAAACCAAGCCAAATCAGACTGAAGCTTGATACAGCTCTCCAGCTTACCATTCTCAGTCAAACCGTCTAACCCATGCCAGCATGGAAAACAGATGCTAAATGACAATGATGATGATGACAGCATTACTCTTTTTTGTTTCATTTATTTGATTTCTGTGTAAACTTCCAAACTTGTAAGAAATCTTCCTTGTGACAGTACTAAGGAAATCATCACCACCACCATTGCCAAAATCATCATCGTTGTCATATTCTGAAGGACTTTTGCTTGAACAGACATTACTCATTAGGTTTTTTGCTCTGATGTGTATTGCCTGTCTTTCATCCCTTCAGCTGGTCTCACTAATTCTGGTTAAACAAAACAAATGGTTACCACTGGTAAACTCTGCATGTATCAAAGTGGTATCAACCAGTTGTATGTGAGATGTGCGTATGGCAGTGAAGCCGTTCTGCATACTTTCATTTATTGTCTGTTTTGTTGAACAGCTATTGTTGCATATAGAATGGATCCAGCTGTCAGCTGAGTCCAGTGTAAAAATTGACCAACAGCCATCGTTTTGGCCAGAAAGGGAAACTTTCCTCTGCTTGGCTGCTACAGCAAAAAAGAGATTGTGTGCTAAAACATGACTGAAGTGAGCAAGGACAGACATTTTCCTCTGCAGCCAAGCCTTTATAAATTAAGTTCCATTTGGAGTGAGAAGTTGTATTGGAGGAGGAGACACTTCCTTCCTGTATTTGGTTCTCATATCGGGACTTTTTCAGTCAGGCATGTTCTGGGTGGTTGTAGACTACTATGTTTAGTACATGTTTACACTTCTTGTCCATTTTCACATCAAAGTGTTAATATATTTTCCAGTGGACATAGCACTTGTCTGTGAATATACTCTGACTTGACAAGGACTCAGCATCCAGAAGTGACTTAGTCAACCTTTGTATTGTACTAGTCATATAGTCTTTACTTGATGTTGGCATCATCTTCCACTATTTTATTCTTGTAGTTATTTTTGGTATTGGGCTTATACAATTAGAATCAGATCTGTTTCTACCTTTAGCCCACACATTTGAGCCATTATTTGCAGTCGCTCTGGTTTACTTCCTCTCTGTTCAACCTCATGCATTATTTTCCTTGAGATGGTTCTTCTTTCATTTCTTCTTCTGCATGTTTTGAAGTTTTATTTTGATTTTGTCATTTGTATTTTCAAACTTTTCTGTTGTCTTGTCCTTATTTAAATCTGTTATTTCATTTGTCATTTCCTTATATATATAAATATATGTATAAATATATATATATATATATATATATATATTGCTTCTTTATTACACTTAACAGTTCCCCCTTTCTTGCTTCAAAGTGTTTTTCTAGTCACACTGTTGTTATTTTGCAGTAAGTAGTTCACTATTTGTATCAGACATTGCTTTTATGTGCAGAGTAGATATATTCTATCTCTATCAGCTTTGTGATAATGACTTAGAAATGCTATCGTTTTTTACCCCTTTTTTTTTTTATCTGCCTAGGCTTTTAACTTCACTTAACTTCAGTAAAATATGTTGAGCTGTAGTTTATAACTGAAAAGGCTAGTGCATTTTATGCCTACAGTTCTATTTCTAGTATTAGTCTGACACTTCCCTACTCCTCTTTTTCAATTTTCTCTTTCATTTTAATAGATTTATTCACTCCTGAGTAGTTAGGGTCTAATTTCCTGGTTTTCATATGTCTCACATTTAACATTCTGAGCTCTTGTTTATTTGCTTCCCATAGTGATTTTTGCACATTTGTATAATTCCATAGTTATTCCTTTGAATTGGCCAAATTTATGAAGAATTTTAGTAGACTTTGCAGTTTAATATTATCCTTAGTTTATTATCATTATTAAGGCAGGGAGCTGGTAGAATCGTTAGCATGCTGTGCCAGATGCTTAACAGTATTTTGTCCATCTTTACGTTCTGAGTTCAAATTCTGCTGAGATCAACTTTACCTTTCATCCTTTTGGGGTCAATAAATTAAGTACCAATTGAGTACTGGGGTCAATGTAATCAACTCATCTCCTCCCCTAAAATGGCTGCCCTTGGGGCAAAATTTGAAACCATTATTATCATTATTAATATAGTGGTGACTAACTGGCAGAATCCTTACTGTGCCAGACAAAATGCTTAGTGGTATTTTGCCCATCCTTACATTCTGAGTTCAAATCCTGCCAAAGTCTACTTTGCCATTCATTCTTTCAGGATTTGATGGAAAATGTGTCACAGTCAAGCACTGGGGTCAATGTAATT
>NC_068989.1:41693276-41693917 GCF_001194135.2 Octopus bimaculoides | reverse complement strand
TACTGGGGTCAATGTAATCAACTCATCTCCTCCCCTAAAATGGCTGCCCTTGGGGCAAAATTTGAAACCATTATTATTATTAATATAGTGGTGACTAACTGGCAGAATCCTTACTGTGCCAGACAAAATGCTTAGTGGTATTTTGTCCATCCTTACATTCTTAGTTCAAATCCTGCCAAAGTCTACTTTGCCATTCATTCTTTCAGGATTTGATGGAAAATGTGTCACAGTCAAGCACTGGGGTCAATGTAATTGACTATCTTCCTCCCCCAAAATTTCAGGCCTTGTGCCTATAGTAGAAAGGATTATCACCATCGTCATCATCATCATCATCATGTGTCACAGTAGTTTGAAAAGTTGTCTCATTGAAATAGACATTGAAGTGAGTGTGGGAGGAAGATGGGGTGGGGTTGATGCTAGGGATAAAATAAAAAGATGTTTTTGAAAAGAAGGAAATCCAGTATTCCTTATCTTTTTCTTTAAGAGGTTGCCAGTGTACTTCTTACAAACTACCACTAACTGATACAGCAGAGTAGGGAGAAACTTTAGTATACATCACATCTCACACAAACATTCTTCATCATTACATGTGTGTGTGTGTGTGTGTATGTATATATATATATATATATATATATATATAT
>NC_068989.1:41677428-41693046 GCF_001194135.2 Octopus bimaculoides | reverse complement strand
TATATTATATATATATATATACATACCAATATAAAATATATGTATGTGTGTATGTTTGTATGTAAACATGCACATATGCATCCACACATGCTCTCTTTCTCTCTTTCTCTCTCTCTCTCTCTCTCTCTCTCTCTCTCTCTCTCTCTCTCTCTGTTTATCTGTTATTGTTGAGTTCTAATACTTGTACAGGATGCTGCCACACTGTTTGAAAGACCTAAAGAAATTAGTTTGCAATCAATAGTAACTGTAGTGAGTCAATAGTATAATAACTGATGACTAAACTATGTGCTACATTCAGCTACTGAAACTTATTACATATAAAACTAGTGGGTGGTTGTGCGACATGGTTGTGTCTATGCCTGCCTGTATGTGTGTGTGTGTGCATTGGGATTTACTAACAGACTTCCTTCTCTCTCTCTCTCTCTCTCTCTATTGATCAAGTAATGTCTTTTCTGACTCCAGTAATTTTGTTATCATGAAATGATTAAGGAGAGGAGGGCAGCAGTGTAATGGGGTGGGGGTATATTCAATGTATATCTGTTTAGTCTTGTAATCTTCGTAATGATGGTGATAATGATGATGATGATGGTGGATGGTGATGAGTAGGACAACTTTTTTAGCGCAAAGCAATAAAGCTGCTTCTGATGTAAAAGTGGTGGTGGCAAGATGCGGTGGATGAGAAAGTGATGGCTTGATTTGGCACTTGTGATCTTCTTACCTTTTTGTAAAAGCATTTAAACCAGTCATTAAATGAAAAAGTGCCAACAGTTTAGTGTTGCACCAACAGAGATTTCACTGAAACACCACCACTATTACTACTACTATTAATAATAATTATAATAATAATAATAATAATAATAATAATAAAACAAATTTGCTTGTCAATTGCTTGACCTTAGCCGGTTGAGCAAGTCCCTTAGTGGCTGACAATATGTGCATCTCTGATCATGAGCAGGAGTAGTGGAGAAGCATCATAGCCACGTGTTAAGAGGAATTGTTTGCAGTTTGAATAATTCACCTCAAGAAACATGGGCATTTCGTTTGTCTTCCTTAAACAACCCTTTATTCATTTTGTCCAGTACTCTACAAATCTTACCATCTGCCACTACACTCAATGTCCTAAATGTAAAAATATAATCAGCTTTCTATCACCACATGGTTACAGAACAGTGATGAGAGGCTTTCTTTAAAGCAGGTGAACGAAGGTGGTAAAATAGTATGCATAGCATACAAATGTCTAAGAGTTATCCATAGTTTCTATGCTGAAATTCCTTTAGAACAGACCAACTAGTTAATTTTTGATGATTCCCAATACTGTCATCATTTTTCCTCACCATCAGTCCTCTATAAAACCAGAACATCAGAGTTTCTCCAGCTATATTGCACAACTAGTAGAAGGTTACATATACCTAAGGACATTTTAGTTGCCAAGCACCCAGTCTTAGTCTTCACTTAGCCCAAAGCTGTTTTTTCTCTCACAGATATGTGTCTGACAAAAGGTGATCACAGCACTTATCTGTACATCACCAACCAAGGCATACTCAAACTTCTGCGCAGAGAATGTTGGTAGTAGATGGCCTGTCTCACCAGTGGAACATGACCTTTCCATCCAGTCAACGAAAAATATAGCAAGATACAGTGGTCAGGTGATAATGTAATCAAGAAGATGTACATGTTTGCCACCTCTGCCTGATTTCTCGGCTCATATCTGGAAAAGGTTGACCACTCTGTTCCTAACCCCATTCCTGTCCCTATTCATCTGGATGTCTAGAGCAAACCATATCCTAAGTGGCTTAACTTGCCATCACTCCATCATCTTCATCTTATAACGATATTCAATGGCTTTGATTTGCATCTCCTGGTACTGAGCTGCTAACCTTACCAGAATAATTCTTCATACAGGCACAATAAATTGTGGTTAAGATAACAAGTTGTGAAATTCTGTGTATTAATTAATATTTGTGATGTGGTTTCAACTGTGTGTTGAAGTAGGAGGGAAGAGGGTCACAAATTTTATCTCCAACAGCAGCAGTGATGGTTGTGATGGAGTGATGATGTCAGTGGTGACAACAGCAGCAGAACTTGAATTATCCCACTCATAAAACATTTTATAATTACATTCTTGTAGTTAGTTTACTAGCAAGATCTTTTTTTTTCTCCTGCTATTTTAAAGATAATCTCTAGATTTCAAGGAGACTTGTTGGAGTCAGTTTTAAGGGGATGTGTTGGTTGGGGGTTCAAAAATCCAACTGTTAAGTGATGACGTAAGGCTCTTGCGTTCTCCAGTGGAATTTTATTTGTTATGTTTTGTTTAACATTGTGTAACAGACTAGACAATGACCTTCTCTAGTTCAAATGTTCTTACCATGATGTGTTCAATAAATATTGCCATCTCATCATGTCCTTCATTATTGATTCTTCTCATCTCTTCATGTTTGTATGCAGCCTTATGGAATGTTCTCTCACCAAATTGTCATCACTTAGTCATTTCCTCTATCAACTACACTTTCCACTGTTCTCTCTCTCTCTCTCTCTCTTTCTCTCTCTCTCTCTCTCTCTCTCTCTCTCTCACAGATTATCTGTCTATTTTTGTTGGTGTGTTTATGTTGGTCTGAGTAGTTGATGGGTGGTGGAAGAGAGCAGTACTTGTGGGTTTTTCTGTGTTGTTTATAGATTGGGAAACACGTACATACATACAGACAGTGTGTGTGTGTAACAAGCCTTGAGGTTCATTAAACCAGAGCATGTCTCAGTTTGCATGTTGCATAAGCAGTCAAGAGAATACAAAACTCCACTTAACCCCATCCTGAATAGGACACCAATCCATTGTTAGGTTAACTCCCCGACTACTACTGACACTCATTCTAAGCTAGATGGACAGGAACAATGTGAAATGAACAGCCTTGCTCAAGGACACAACACTCTCCTTGGCCTGGGAATTGAAACCACATACTTATGATCATGACTACAACACTATTACCACTTGGCCATGAGTATGCACTTAGTAGGTAAAGTTAATCATATGAGAGTTGCTTGGAAATAGAGATGCCTGGTGATGTACTCATCAGGATTGGTCTTTGATCGGCCAAGCATTAGAGAACAAATAATCTGTGTTGAGAAGTTAACCCTTTTGGTACCATATTTCTGTTGAAATACACTCTGTTGTATCAGTAGCAAAGGCAGCCTTGGGTGGATTGGTACCAAAAGGGTTACAGGCCAACATACATGTAAAACACAGCATTCAAAAATGATTTTATTGCCCAGTGGGTACTGTCTCCTCCACTGCCATAACAGAAAGTGTTTTAACATAGTTTTAAGTTTGTTCTGAGTGATTGATTGCTTTTTGTAATTGAATTCATTTTGTGTAGTCTTCACTTGAAGAATGCCACCGTCAGCAATTGTTTGCATATTATGATTATTAGAGGGGAGTTAGCATAGCATTGTATGTATAGGGGTTGTCATGAAACTTTCATCTAATTCTCAACATTTTCTTTCTATTGATTAATTTTCACAGAAAATTGCTGATATTCTGTAATAATTGCTGTTCTTAATTCAATAGTTCCTGATGTGATTATAATGTGTTAAGTGTTTTATTCTTATTTTGTTGTGTGTGGTTTATTTTTAACTCTGAAATGGCACAAAATATGATTGGTTGTATTCACCACAGTTGATGACTGATACATATTTTACTGAATAAGGATTAATGTATATTTATTCAGAAATGACAAATAGTGATTCAAAATTGGATATAAGGTTAGTCTCGGATGTCAAACCACAAAACTCCTAACTGTACTGTCAATAATGTTGTCTATTACTAATACAATAACAAACCATTGTTTCCATAAAGTTACAATCATTTATCAGTCTATCTTTTAGTTTATTCCTATAAATCTTACTCAGGAGTTAAGCTTAAACACAGTTGGAGAAAAAAAAATCACTCTTGTTTGAATTACTATGTGTGTAATATAATTAATATAAAGTGATTTTATTATTAATAGTTAAATTTTTATTAACCAAACAATGAATGCCTAGTGTTTTATATGCCAACTTTACACATTACAGTTTTCCAATACCTTCTTCAAACACTACTTTCACACACTCTCTCTCTCTCTCTCTCCCTCCATTGCCCATATCTTCTACTTTTTATTTCAGTTCCTACCGGATCATAGACTTCCATATTTATTTAATTTGTTTATTAATTTATTTTCCATTTGGTTTATAGTCCAAGTCTTAATTCCCTTATGCCTTTGGTATATTATATTACTTACATGCATATACACATACACACTGTCGCTGTGCCAACAGAATACAGGTGTATCAGGGGGTGGGATGCTGATGAGGCACATTAACAAAAACAAATTATTTAACACTTCCTGCTTTATAGAATTTATGTTCTATATCCTCTCTGCCTTGCATAGTCATTTCAGTGAAGCAAAACTAAAAGCTGGGTGGCAGCAGTGGAACAGTGATGACATTGATGGTGATGGTGACGACGGCGGTGGTGGTGGTGGTGGTGGTGGTACTGGTGAAATGTGATTTGGTTAAATGAGGCAGAGAGAGAGGCTCTTATAATCCTTGTCTGGCAATCTTGAAACATCAAAGTGTTTGTGATGAATTGCAGAATGTCAAGTTGTAGCTGTTTTTACTGGAAACCAAACACTTGTAATCAAACTACTTGCTTTGCTAGGTTCTTAGAAATAATGATGGTCGTGGTGGCGGTTTCAATCTCTTCTTCCAGCTCTTATCCATCAGACATGATAAGGTTTGTTCCAGTTATGACCATCCAGTCTTTTATTTAAATAAACTGTATTTACTACTGCTACTACATTACCCAGTTTTCTTTCTTTCTTTCTTTTTTTTTTTTCAAAAGACAGTAAGGTGTGATTTTAAGGAAACTCTTAACTACTGCTTCTACCAGATTGTATGAACACATAGAGGTAGTAGGGTGTGATTTTAAGGAAACTTAGCTGCTATTTCTAGCAAATTGTATGAACACATAGAAACAATGGAGTGTGGTTTTAAGGAGACTTGACTGTTGTTTCTAGCAGGTTACATCATTATTATTATTATCATCATCATGGCAGTGGGTTAGTAGAATTGTTAGAGTTCTTGTAAAATGCCTTACCTTATTTATTCCAGTTCTTTTATGTCTTGAGTTCAAATCCCACCAAGGTTGAAATGTTCTCACAGAATATTGGGAATGAATGACGCTGCTCATATGATAGTGACAATCATTTTACAACTATCATGTTGTGCGAAAGATAAGGTGATATGCATTCACATATATACATTATATATCATCATTGACGTCATCCTTTAATGTCCGTTTTTCATGCTGACATGGGTCAGATGGTTCAATCAGAGTTGGAAAACTGAGTGCTGTACCAGGTTCCAGTATGATTTGGCTTGGTTTCTATGGCTGGATGCCCTTGCTAACATGTGTGTGTATACACACATACACACACACACACACATACACACACATACAACAGGCTTAAATCTACTCTCCAGGCTTTGGTCAGCCCTGAGCTATAGTAGAAGACACTTGTCCAAGATGCCATACAGTATGACTGAACCTGGAACCATGTAGTTTGGAAGCAAACTTTTTACCAATAGCCAAGCCTGCAATATTTAATTTTTGTACACACAGCAGTAATGCATAAAGGTGTCCATTGCAGTGTCCAATGGAGCTACACTAATCAAGGGTCATTGACTGAAAGTTGTTGTATCTTGGTATGAGAATGGCCTTTAGCTAAATGTCAGCTTGCTTTAGGTTTGTTGTGTCTTTATCATTTTTACACCTAATGTATTTCACAGTGTTTACACACTTATTCCATATCAGTTTAATATATACAACATTATTCAGTGTTCTTGTACAATTGTTTAGTCTCTGTTTCATATATACAAGGGTGTGTGTGTGTGTGTGTGTGTATTATATATATATATAGTATAATTCAAGTAAAAGCTTACATCCCTGAAAGAAATGTACATTATATAGACAGAGTATTCAGAAAAATCCAACAGGAATTAATTGTATTCCACTAAATGAAGTGCTCACACATGGTTGTTGCTGAAAAATATTCAAATATATTGTAATAATTATAAAGAATAATCTTCTTTGATGATACATGAATACAAATTCAGCAACCCAAAGCTGGTGCACAGTGCAGAAACCGACATTGTGATCTATTATTAAAACTTGTTATCTTCCTTTATCATGTTATATTATCCTTATATTTGTGTGTCTGCATATTATACATATACACATGCACACACGTTTGGTTATGCAAGCAGGAAAATAGAATTCAAAACTTGAATATATATATATATATATTTTCCCTTCTTAATAATCAGCAGAAGTTACAGAGTGCCTCAAGGGTCAAGAGTTTCGTGCATTGGCACTTATTTGATTATTTATTTGTAACTTCTGTAGGTTTTGCCAATTATTAATAAAAATAAAATTGTGTGTGTAACCAGAAACTCGCAGGAGCCCATCATATATATATGTGTGTGTTTCTCCTCGTTTTGACATCACATGATAGTTGTAAATGTTTGTCTCTGTCATACAAGCAGTGTCGATCATTTCCAGTATACTGCAAGAACATGTCTGGCTATGGAGAAATATCACTTTGCCTGTTAATGGGTGAGGGCGGTGGCAAGAAGGGCATCTGGCTGTAGAAAATCTGCCTTGGTAAACTCTGTCCAACCCATGCAAACATTGAAACATTGTTATTATGATTATGAAGGCAGAATCATTAGCACACTGAGTAAAATGCTTAGCAGTGTTTTGTCTGTCTTAACGTTCTGAGTTCAGTTTTACCTTTTGTCCTTTCAGGATTGATAAATCAAATATCAGTGAAACACTGGGGTATATGTAATCGACTAGTTCCCTTCCTCAAAATTTCAGACTTTGCGCCTTTAGTAGAAAGGATTATTATTATAAGGTGGTGAGCTGGCAGATACATTAGTACGCCAGGGGAAATGCTTAGCGATATTTCGTTTGTCTTTATGTTCTGAGTTCAAATTCCGCTGTGGTCAACTTTGCCTTTCATCCTTTTAGGATCAATAAATTAAGTACCAGTTGCATACTGAGGTCAGTCTAATCAACTGGTCCCCTCCCCCCAAATTTCAGGCCTTGTGCCTAGAGTAGAAAAGATTATTATTATTGTTGCATTTTATCTGTCATTACATTCTGAGTTCAAATTCCACAGAGGTTGACTTTACCTTTCATCCTCTCAGGGTTGATAGAATAAGTACCAATTGATCACTGGGATTGATGTAAATTGACTTTCTCCCTCCCCCCCAAAAAAATTGCTGGCCTTGTACCAAAATTTGAAATCATTATTATTATCATCATTATTCATTTTGTTCATCATGTACACATACATGTGTATTCATCATTATTTTATTTATTTTATTCAATTTTAGAAAAATTGAAGCATGCCTGTGGACAATTCAAGAGCGTATTGAACTTATTTTGTCTGAATTTTGCCCTCTCTGTACTTACTAGAATTTTTTTATTAAGAATAATTATAAAAATTTTTATAAATTTCATTTTAAAATATTTTTTCTTTTATTTTTTTTAACAAAACCAAATGGTTTTTTTTTTTTTTTCCTGTTTTGTTTTGTTTTGTTGATGTATTTTAATCTGTGTTAACCACTGTGGAGCTTAAATAGATTATTTTTAATGCCAGTTGCTATTGTTCTCTAAAACCAACTAGAGAACAATTGCAGAATATATACTGGATGATATTGGATTAATTGTAGATACCAGGAAGCTTCTCATTTTTTTTCTTGTCTCAGAGTTGGCTGTTTTTTTCATTTCCTGCTGTATGATTTAGTCACCATGTTATTCTTAGAAATAGAAGCAATTTACATCACAGATTATTTCCAAGATATTCCTTCATCCAAACATAATTTGGGGCGCAAAGAAAAAAATGTTTTTTATTTATTTATTTCTGTTCTATTTTTCTATTTACTGATCTTATTAATAGCTTCTGCGTAACTCAGTTATATATATATATATTCTGTCCATACACTTCACCTTATAACCTAGATTTAAACAACAAAATAAAAGGTTAAATGCATAAAAAATAATAAATAATAATCCTTTCTACTAAAGGCACAGGGCCTTTAATTTTAGAGGAGGGGACTAACTGAGTACATCAACACCAGTGTTTCACTGGTACTATTTTATCCACCCCGAAAGGATGAAAGGCAAAGTCGACCTCAGCAGAGAGCTAGATGAAATGTCACTAATTATTTTGTCCAGAATTCCAGTGATTCTGCTAGTTCACCACCTTTTATAATAATAATAATATAATAATAAAAGTAGGGAGAGAAAAATTTTGCGAAATGTTATCAAAGACAGCATTGAAAGATAAAGTAGAAATATATATATATATATATATATATATATATATATATTAAAATGCCTTCAGTGAATTCATCTCATTACTGAGTTTCAGACAATTACACACATGAGGTATGTAACTGTAGTCCTTCAGATAATTATGTGTGTGTGTGTATGACATGCCAATTTTCTATTAGTGAAAAAGTTGTTAAGACATATCATTAATGTATTAGCGTTGAAGCAGGATGGTGTCTTGATGACTGACAGCAACTAATTTTTCAGGGCTTCTTCCATTAATTACCTCACACTTTTGTTACGTCATTGCTGATTGAGGCCAGTGTTTTGTTGTTCTCTGTTCTCGAATCTGTCTTGCTATAAAATAAAATAAAATATATAAAAAAACGATATCACTGTTGCAGAATGATAATTACTGTGTAGAAGATACTGACAAAAACCATATAAATGTTTCTTTCAATTTAGAAAGGATATTTCTTTCTCCTTTCATATTCTTGCAGTGAAAACCAAATATAAATTGAATTATTGCTGCAAAATGCAAAATATTGTCCAAGTTGTGTCTTTGTCATAAAACTAGTAATGTTTGTGTGTGTGTGTGTGAGAGAGAGAGAGAAATGGAATCAACTTGTTATTTTGATATTATTTATTCTAAAATACTGCTTCCATCTGTCTTGAATAAACAAACAGGTTGATACCAACCTGCTTGAGACTGCCCCTGGTTTTATGATATTAACTTCTTGCTTAGAATAATCTAAATTAAAAGCCTTCATCAAAATTTCATGCTAGTTTGTGTTCCAGATACCAATTTAATAATGGCAGTTATTTTACTAAATTCTTCATTATTTAAAATTAATTGAAACAAAGGCAGTGTATTTGAACAGAAATATGATAACAAAAGGGTAAATAAGGACAAAGTTCTTTGACTAAATTCTTCATTATTCTCAATATCAATTGAAACAAATGCAATGTATTTCAATAGAAATATGGTACAAAAGAGTTTAATTGTTTTGTCTATATACATGCATACATACACACAGCCATAAATGATATGTGCCACTAGTGCAATTATGAATTCTAATCAAATTAAATATGTTAGTTGGTTTCCATTCTCAGCTGGAACCACTTCTTTGGAAAGACTTCAACATCTTAACTCCTTATTTTCCCTTCTAATATCATGAATCTTAGACAGTATTCCCCTAATAAGAAATTGTAGTACCCCATTATGGCGCTACTAGTGATAATACCCTCTCGTATTGTTCTGTGTCGATAATGCTTTTTAAAAGCATGTCATCAAGATGGTTCAAAGTCACACCACAAGCTGACAGAATTGTGTAAGATGTTCTACCTAGAATCACTGATCAATGAATACGTATTATAAAGTAAATTGTAAGTGGTTCTCAGCCGGTTACAATAATCAGATTCAGTTTTTTGATCAGCTGAATTATGTACTCATATATATGTGTATATGTGGCCATGAGAAGTGTATCTGGTTAAATGAATTCTGTCCAAGTCATGTAACCATGGAAAAGTGTGTATGTATGTATGTATGTATGTATATATATATATATATCATCATCATCATCATCATCATCGTTTAACGTCCGCTTTCCATGCTAGCATGGGTTGGACGATTTGACTGAGGACTGGTGAAACCGGATGGCTACACCAGGCTCCAATCTAATTTGGCAGAGTTTCTACAGCTGGATGCCCTTCCTAACGCCAACCACTCAGAGAGTGTAGTGGGTGCTTTTACGTGTCACCCGCACGAAAACGGCCACGCTCGAAATGGTGTCTTTTATGTGCCACCCGCACAAGCCAGTCCAGGGGCACTGGCAACGATCTCACTCGAAAATCCTACAGGAGCCAGTCAGGCGGTACTGGCAACATCACTGTATCAACCAGACAATTGGTTGCTTTTATACAACACTGCTCACAATGTGCTTCCTCTCATTGTTGTAGCTTTCAAATGATACCACACTGGTTTGCTAGGCAAGCCGGCCAACATTCACCTTGAACAGAATATCGCCTAGTGGGCTAGAGCAACATGCAGTGAAGTATTGTGCTCAAGAATACAATGCACCAAAACTGGGAACCAAAACTGCATATAAGTACAACACTCTAACCACTAAGTCACATGCCTATGCATATAATATATATATATATATGTATATATATATTGGCTCCCGTAGGATTTTCGAGCGAGATCGTTGCCAGTGCCCCTGGACTGGCTTGTGCGGGTGGCACATAAAAGACACCATTTCGAGCGTGGCCGTTTTCGTGCGGGTGACACGTAAAAGCACCCACTACACTCTCTGAGTGGTTGGCGTTAGGAAGGGCATCCAGCTGTAGAAACTCTGCCAAATCAGACTGGAGCCTGGTGTTGCCATCCGGTTTCACCAGTCCTCAGTCAAATCGTCCAACCCATGCTAGCATGGAAAGCGGACGTTAAACGATGATGATGATGATGATGATGATATATATATATATATAATTATAACTATAAATTTTCCTCTTCTCTACCAAACAATCATCTTAAATTAAACCCTGAATTATTCTGTCTGGTTAAGTTCAATAATAATAATGTTAATAAAGTAGGAAAAGGAGCATAAATATAAATCCTGCTCCATAACCAGAGATACTCTTTTTGTTTTAAGGCAGTAAAATTGTTTATTTGTGACTGTTGTTGTATTGCTATAATTGTTTTATATTATCTCAACTTATCTCAACCTGACAATCATAACGTAAGGAGTTAAGAGATAGTACATCTCCGTTTGTATACAAAAAAGATTGATGGTATCTCATGGCATTTGTTCACTTTCTGTCTTTGATGTAATATAATAAAGTGCCAAGGTAAAGTGTAACTGCTGTTTCTGCAATTGAGTAAGCAGCCCATTTCAGAGTTGTTTCTTATTTACTTCGTACAATGGAATTTGAGATACAGTTCTATATGCCAAACCAGCTGAGATGAAATATTATTAAAGAACGCACACATGTGCCTCTGCTGTGAATGTGTGTCTCTTCTACTAATCTGTTTTGTTTATCAAAACACTCCTTCCTATCTTATTGCTGTTTCTCCTTGGAAAAAGCCAAAACTGATGGTACTGAAACACCACCCGGACTTCAAATCTTGGCTGTCGGCCCATATATATTAACAGAGAAAATACTTTCTCAGGTCACTTATTTTCCAGACCGCTAACTGTATAAATGCATACATGTATGTATACATACATATATATGTTAGAAATATATGTATTAGCAACAGAGGCAGTATCAATACTGAGAGGTAATATTTATCCCCGTTTAAACGTGAATGTTCTATTGGAACAAACTATAATGTGGTAGATACCATGAGAGAAACACTCATATTGGCTTTTGATGCAGAATGCACTCTTGCTTATATCATTTGTCGGGAGATAAATCCCTACTTTCTCCAGTGCCGAGACCATGTGATTTCGACCTTCCTTGGTCTCATCAAAGATGGACACTCGACTGTTAGAGATAGCAGTAACTCATCTTTGTGCTAGTGATGAAACCCAAGGAAGGTCAAAACCATGTGATCTGGTGGTCTCATCGCTGGAAATAGCAGGGTTTTATCTCCCCACTAGTGATATAACCAAGAGTGCATTTTTGCACCAAAAGCCAATATGAGAGTTTCTATCATGGTATCTACTACACTTTGTTCAGAGGATTCCAATACGTTGATCTATGTCATCCATGAAAAAGAAAGAACTCATTGTTAAAACCTGAATACCATATATTCATATTTATTCAAATTTTTACAATATGGCCGCAGTGTTTCCACAACGTCTATGATAATGATGATGATTATATAATCACTACCATGTTTATCTCTTTCTCAGTTACTCCTGCCCCTGTATAATGTGGTGTAAATTCATCACCACTTAGTAGCAGGAGCTTTTTCTTTAAGCATTTCTCCATGTTCTTCTTCTGTCTCGCAAGTTATTGGGCAACGTCACAAATGTGAGGAGCACAAAGAGCACACTGTAAAGTAGTTGGCATTAAAAAGGGTACTCAGCCATAAAAAGCATGCCAAAGCTAGCACTGGAGCTCAATACAGCCCAGTGGCTCACTGTATCCTGTTAAACCATCCAACCCATGCTAGTGTAGAAAACAGATGTTAAATGATGATCATGATGATTATACACACACACACACACACACACACACACACACACAAATTACTACTAAATGGATTGTGACCTGTGATATGTAAAAATAAATATCCTGTTCAAATACACAGCATTTGTGGATTTGAATTTCGGAAGTAATTTTTTAATAAACATATCATCAAGCTTGTTGATTGTGTGAATCTTAACACATTCCTTTTATGTGTAACCACAAACTTTGCAGTATAGTCTCTACAAGCACTGCTAGAAGTAGCACTTTAATTCCTTTATTACAAGTCTTATTTGTGGAATTTTAAGAAAATGCATAGAAGAAATAAGCTGGAATAACTTTTACATATAAACATCTGAGAGAGAAAGAGAGATAAGACACACAGCAGGGAAGAGAGTCATGCACACATGCACATATTTTTGTATGTTTACTTAAATGAAATGGTTTATTTGTTTGAGCCATTGTTTTTTATAGGTAGAAAAAGGAACCTGTTCTTTGTGTATCTGAGCCAGCTGTAGCTAGAGTGCCCTGTCCATGGGCAATAAATACAACAGTAGTGCTGTTTGATTGTGGTCAGTGGTACATTGTTTGTACATTAAACACCATTCTTGGTAGTGCAAAATCACTGAAAGTTGTTTTTGTTGTTACTGGAAGAATTGTGTCAACACTGAACAATCCCATCAAAGCAGGAGCTTGCCAGATATACTATCCTAGTTTTGCTTTTTATCATTGTGTGACAGACACATCAAAATAGTTAAAGATAAGTGAAGTTGAATAAAACTAAGTGGGATAGTCTAACACTGGAAATAATGTCATTTAGCAGTGAGAATGTATGTATTTTTCAAGAAAGCAAACTGGTCAACAGTATTTCAGCTTGGATTGTATTCTGTCTTTCAACAGAGTCTCATTGGTGTCCTAAACTGCAATACCTGTACATTCTACATTCTCACTTAAAAGGCAGGTTTACAGTGGGTCGAAGATGTCTGTATATGTGCTTATACATGGTGTATATGCTGGTTGGTCTACCATACCTTGAGGAGGTTCTGTCAGCTATCCATTCTTTTAAGGACAAGTCCTCTGGCACTGACAATAAAACCTCTGCTGAGCAACTGAAGGAAAGGCAATATATGTATAGAGTATCCTCTACTTGTATATCATTAAGGCCTGGATTAAGAACTGCTTCTCATAGCAATGGATGTATGTCATGGTTTATAAGAACAAAGGTGCAAAGATGAGTTACAACAAAAGTTGGAGCATATCACTCTTTTTTTATTGCTGGTAATGCCCTGGCTATGATGTTGCTTGAGAAACTTAGCATTTTCCCTTATGACGACAGCATTCATATAGTACATCTAGAGTTAGATTAAACAGGTGTAAGCTGTCTTTGGGAGACTTCAGCACAGAATCTTTCTGAACAAGTTGTTCCTCCCCAAAGATTGTCATATGCTAATCAGTCTGTATCACCACCCTCCTCCGTAGCTGCGACACTTGAGTAGTGTACTCTCACTATATTAAGTTTTTGGTGAGCCTTCGCATGAGCTGCATGGCATGATTCTGTGTCTTACAGCGAAATGCTTGCAAAGGTCATTGTTGAAGCCATGATCCTCTACCACATGATACACTAACTTGGGCACTTGATAAAGAGCACTTTTTGGAAATGCCTAACCTGAGGACCTGGAGGATATTGCTGCTGGCCATGCCACTCAACTGCTGTGTAAAGATAGTGTTGTATTGCTGAAGATAGAGAAGAAAAAAGATAAAGTTACCTTCTCAAGTCATACTGGCTCATAAAGACCAGTTTCCCAGTTTCATGGTATATTCCCCACCTGGACAAGATGCCAGTCCATCGCAGGATTACTCATTTTTGCCATCTGAGTAAACTGGAGCAATGTGAAATGAAGTGTTTTGCTCAAGAACACGTGTTGCTCAGTCCAGGAACTGAAACCACAATCTTACGATCATGAGTCCAGCACCCTAACCACCAAGCCACATACCTCCACAGGAGATGGAGAGAACAACCAGAATGTTGGGGGAGATGCAACCGCAATTGTTACTTATTACTGCCACCACTATCATCATATGTGTATGCTCTATCTGCTCCATTGAAGGTGGTACATGTTGAACCTACAATAGAGCAGGTGGGGCAAGCATATGTGATACTGGTGGAATAGATAGGATTGTTTAGCTGCTAAATATCTACAGAATGGATGGTTGTCATCAGATTTCAGTGAACAGATGAAAGTGGAATGCGTGTGTGTGTGTGTGTGTAGGAAGCAAAGGTTTTAAGAATATATAAAACAAATATACCATGGTTTTATTGTTGGTGAAGAACACTCTCCCACCCTTGCCCTTCCATTCAATAGGACTGAAGTAGCTAGGTGTGTTTGTTTGGCAATTACATTCAGACAACAGAGCTAAAAACTGTAAGCAACTTAGAATGGTGAAACATTCATTGAATGCGAAGATCATGGACACTGCCTGTTCTTCCTGACTAAACAAAATAGAGAAATGAAATGGTTTTACCAACATAATGTTAACGACTTCAGGTTTCAGGACAAAAACAAGAGAGAAGCAAAACAGATTCCATAAGATAATTTATAAGTTCACTGTAGTAATTGAATATTTGAATTAAACAAAGATCTGCATCAGGTGTATTTGGCATAAACATAGGTGAAAGGATGTATAAACATCTTACACTTTGTTCCTGTTTTACCATGGTATATTCTTTGACCAAACTTACATTCTTTAGAATATTGTTTTAGTGCCACTGTTATTTAGTAATAAATACTGTTGTAAAAACTACCAACATCACAACATATATCTTTCTCTCTCTCTATTTGTCTCCCTCTCCTGCCTCTCCACAACCTTGTGAATATGTAAAAAAAAATTAGCTATTTTTGTTATTTCTTTTCCTTCATTAAAGGAGTTTTTCTATAGTTGATATTCCTATAATCAATATGTTAAAGGAATATTTCTGTACTCAATATTTATAAATTTGCTATTGTTGCCTACTTGAATATTTATAGTAATTTCAATGATTTGACTTTGATAATATCTTTCCATACATACTCCCTCCCTCTCTCTCTCTCTCTCTCTCTCTCTCTCTCTCTCTC
>NC_068989.1:41661255-41677354 GCF_001194135.2 Octopus bimaculoides | reverse complement strand
TCTCTCTCTCTCTCTCTCTCTCTCTCTCTCTCTCTCTCTCTCTCTCTCTATATATATATATATATATATATATATATATACACACACACACAAACACACACACACATTCTATTTCATTTAATATTCTTCTCAATCTATTTTTCTTATGCCTTTTTTATTTTCTTCCTCTCTCCTATATACATATATATACACTCCACTATTTTTTCCCTCAAAACACATGCTCTGACTCACAACACCTTCTACACCTCTTCCTTTCCCCGCCTCTCCACTTACACGCTGTCCCACCCCACCAACCCCCCACTATCCCATCAGTATGCACCATCATGTTCCAATAACTGTGTGATAGAATGGTAAGCAAGGTGACAACTCAGAAACAGGCTACTGATGACACATGGCAAAAGGAATGCCATGCAACAAACCTCGCTGCTGATATTTGCTTCACCAATTCTTTGGTATTGTCTAATTCAAATCCGGTGCAGGATTCCATCAAAGCAACAACATATCTTTTCCACCCTCTCACACACACCCTATCCACTCATTCTCAATGCTGTTCTAATAATGATTAAACTAATGTAATAATAAAAAATTAATTACCAAGATTATCAGGTTTGTAACTGATAAATGCCATTAGTTGACCAGTTTGTCTTTTCTCCCTGGAATTTTGGTGGTTTTATAATATCTCATATAATTGTATTTTTCTCTTGATAATATCTCTTATTAGGCAAACCCCTAGAATTGCCATTGTTTATATTATTACATTATGGTAGTGTCATGACAAAACACTTCCCAACTTCAAAATAAATAGCAGAGACCGCACCAGTGAAGGCTGGTGTGGCAGAATAGCTATAGCTATTCTGATAAAGAGTTTTGCAAACATCATAAACATTGCAGTGTAAAAGAGCTAATGTTATTATTTCTTAATCAATATCTCCTTGATATTAAATCGTTCATATCATTTGAGCACCGGTGCATGGCGTAAATAATTTTATATTCCCTTATTAGTATCTTCCCGATATCCAGCTGATCTGAATGCTGGAATATTATTGATTTGCAGTTCAAGTAATCTCATATACCTTTTCTCACTGTCCTATAATTAATTCATCCAGCATCCAGACATGTTAACACACAAGCAGCTTGAATAAATCTTGTTAGTTCCTGCAGTGCTGTGGCGTTGCAGCGTTTCTGTGTGTTATGCAGGGTACCATGGTTTAGCCACGCATTGAATTCTTCAAAAAACAAAAGTGCATTTGGGCATTAGGTTAAGCAACTTAGCCTTGCTATTGGGTATTCCTGTCTTAGTAAATTAAGATATGCATATATACACACACACACACACACACACACACACACACACACACAGAAATAGATATGTACACTTATGTAAGTATGTATGTATTTATATACATATATATACAAATAGATATGTACATATATATATATATATATATATATATATGTATATATATATATATGCATATATATATTTATTAATATATACATACATACATATACATGCATATATACATTTTATATAGGGTTGGCGTTAGGAAGGGCATCCAGCTGTAGAAACTCTGCCAAATCAGACTGGAGCCTAGTGTTGCCATCCGGTTTCACCAGTCCTCAGTCAAATCGTCCAACCCATGCTAGCATGGAAAGCGGACGTTAAACGATGATGATGATGATGATGATGATGATACATTCATGTATATATAGATTTGTGCATATACATATATATATATATACATACATACATGCATATACATACATATACACATTTGTATATATTCATGTTTATAGAGATTTGTTCATATATACACACACACACACACATGTATACTCAGTGTTTCGTTTTCACTGGAAATATGAGGAACAGAAAGAAAAAAAAGTGTAACAGAACAAGCAGATGAATGCCAGCAGCTGAGGGTGAACATAAAGCGTTTGTCTCCTGATTTGTACATATGTTTAATATTGAAAATATGGTGGTGTGCATGCATGAGTGTGTGTGTGTGTGTGTGTGTTGTACTGTATGTAGCATTACAGTTTGATCCTAGTGCATCATCTGCACAGTTGTGGGTCACAGCACATCACCTTGCTAGCTGTCTGAGATGGTGTGAGTGACAGCCTTGACAATGATAGTAGTGACGATTTGGGATGATGGTGGTGGGGTGTAAGTCGTGCTAGTGGTGTCAGCGGCGGCGGTGGTGGTAGTGGTAGTAGTAGTAGTAACAATGGCCAGAGGTTTAAAAATCTGTTGCTTTCACAAGAGGATTATTTAGAATAATTATAAAGTAAATCTTGCATTGTTTGGCAAAATGATCTTGAGTAATCTTAGCTTCAGATGAATTTAATGATATTTGTAGCAGCTGCGTGTATTTGTGTGTGCATGTGCACAAGCATGTGTGTGTGTGTGTGTCTATATAAGCAATGGAGATGTGAAATTTTTTTGTTTTTCTTTCTCCCTCATTTTCTCTGTCAATATTACTTGAGCTCTTTCCCAGTAACTCTGATCATCTCAATGTATTTTTTTGTATGGATTGCCTTGCATTGGGTCCTCAACTCTTCCCAGAGCCTTAGAAACAGTTTTTATGAAATATGTAGTGTCTATGGCATTTTTTTTTCTTGCCCTTGTAGAGGCCATGCCTCTCTCAAATCAGGCGACAATGGATTCGTACTAAAGAGAGACAGACTAACAGAAACAAAGAAAAGAATAAGAGGAGAAGAATCAACCCCAGTATGGGATTAGTGCTTCATTTATAGGCCTTGATAGGACAAAAGACAAAGTTGACCATGGCAGGATTTGAACATGGAGCACAGAGTTCAAAGAAATACTATTTGATGCTGTAAAGACTCTACTGATTGGCTGCCTTGTGTGTGTGTGTGTGTGTGTGTGTTTATATATGTGTATACACGCAAACACAGTGAAGGATAGACATTACATATACAGACATACACAGGGGAAAATAGATATTGGGATAGTCAGAATTGCTTGGAAAGAGTATGTATATGTTTGTATGCATGTATATACATATATATATATGTATGTTTATATAGGTGTATGTATATATGTTCATATGTATATATGTATGTTTATATGTGTATGTGCATATATTTGTATGTTTATATATATATATATATATATATATATGTTTGCATATGCATATATTTGTATATATTTATGCATATATGATGCATATATTTGTGTGTGTGTGTGATCAAGAGAGGAAGAGAATAGTGTTAATATTCTTAGTCATAGTGCTAAAATGTCAGCCAGTGAAAAAAAGGTACTCAACGTGTTAAAGGGCAGGGTGTTATTTCATTAAACTTTACTTAAAACATACAAGATGTTTCATCTAGAGAACAACAGAGCTCCGTCTAGATTCATCGGGTTTTGTTGGGACTGAGAAATGTGTTTGGAAGTTGTTGATCTGTGGAGAGGTAGGCCAGTGTATATCAGGTAATTGTGTGTGTGTGTGTACAAGTCTGTGGTAATTTAATATGCAAAGGTCAATCAAATGTGAGATCTAGGTGGTAGTATTGAGGAAACAAAGGAGTGGGAAGGATAGGATGAGTTTATGCATATTTGGAGTACTGAGAGTTATGTCTTCAAATGCACCTGACTGTGTAGGTCAGTAAGGAGACAGAAACGAAATAAACAAAGGTTGGGAGAATGAGTAATTAAATATATTGTCCTTATGTTAATGGAATTATATTATACATGTAGGTGCAGTCATGGCTGTATGGTAAGAAGCTTGCTCCCCAACCACATGGTTCCGGGTTCAGTTCCATTGCATGGCACCTTGGGCAAGCATTTTCTACTATATGTGTTTGTGCCCCACAACATTGCTTGTGTTTACGTCCCCATAACTGAGCAGTTCGGCAAAAGTGACCGATAGAATAAGTAGTAGGCTTACAAAGAATAAGTCTTGGGGTCGATCTGTTCGACTAAAGGTAGTGCTCCAGCATGGCCACAGTCAAATGACTGAAACAAAAGAATAGAAGAATACATACATATATATATCTCACTGTATTAACCAAACTATTGAATGTTGTTATGCACTGCTAGTTACAATTCACATCATGTTGTTTTTAGCTTCCAAATGATCCCACTCCACTCCCTGGGCTGGCAGGCCAATATATATATATATATATATATATATATATATATATATATATATATATATATATATATATATATAATAGAGAGAGAAAAGTAGGGCAGCATGGTCACAGTCTAATGACTGAAGCAAGTAAAACATATATATTTAGATGTGTGTGTGTGTAAAGTATCATTCAACCTTCCAAAGCTAACATCTATCAGTTGGCCCTACACAAGCGTCTGCTTTCTTATACTCACACACACACACACACACATCCATATACACAAACATATGAGCACTACGCACACACACACTCATGCACACTCATTTGTCATTTATCTCATATTCTCCTTAATTTTGCTTTATTAAACCGCAGATATTTCACTCCACCTCTATACTCATTAGTCAAGCGATTCACTCCAATAAATTGAGCATTCCTGAATTACAGAAAGGGTTTTGTGTTTTTGTTTTTTTGTTTTTCTGAATGACTGTTTTCCCATTATTAATTCCTGAGATTAATGAAGTTGGTCACCAATCAGCAGACCTCTTATTAGTCAAGTATCTTAGAACCTTTCCTCAGACAACCACATTTTCTAAGCTATTACTCACCACCTGTCAACACATTCCTTTGCATATTGATGATGCATTAACAGCTTTAAACTTTCACTGTTTAACTCACTGTGCGTATCAGTGATGGTGGGAGAGGAGAGGAAATAATTATTTTCATAATCAATTTTTAGATTGTAGGTTCAGGCATGGCTGTGTGGTTTGCAACCTTGTAGTTTTAGGCACAGTCTCATTGTGCAGACCTTAATTTAGTATCTTCTGCCATGGCTCCAGGCCAATTAATGCCTTGGGAATGGAATTGGTGGACAGAAACTTTATGGAATCCCATCATATATTCGTGTGTGTGTGTTCTTGTGTACACAAATGTTATCATTCCATGGCTTTGCTTGTCATTATGTAAATGAGACAGTGATACGATGTATACATTCTTTATTGACATAATGATCAGCTGCTGTGCATTTTCAAAGACCCATGGAATAAAGGCATCCCTTTACTTGAAAAATATGTGAAAGTTGGTGACAGGAAAAGTATCCTACCATAAAAGTCTTTCTTTAAATACCTCTCCACCCAACCCATACAAGCATGGTGGTACAACTGAATAAATGTTAAATAATGTTTCTCGTGTAAAGACGGAATCTTTTGAGTGGAAATTAATTGTCATTGCATTTCTAAAATCTGTTTGTAACACAGGTGAAGGTTTAGGTAGTCAAGTGTGATATCTTGGTTGTGTGTGTGTGTGTATTTAGATTATCAAAATAGCTTTTCAAATGAATTAGTTGTAATAGTCAGAAAAATAAACCTGAATACAGAATAACAGTAGTTATTCTCATCCAACATAGTGTATGAGAAACAGCAATTGTTATCGTCACAAACATTACTGGATAGAGAAGTTCTATTATACTGAACTTCCATTATATTTCTTAGAAATGTAATGATGTATTTGCAATATAAACTCTCACATATGCTCACACACACACACTTATTTGGATAGATAGGCAATATGTATGTATTCACTCACAACTGAAAGCTATGTTCAATAAAAGTGAAGAATAAATAGGAAAGTATTCACAATATTGCAGTCTCCATATATACATTTGTATATATTGTTTGTTTGAATATATGTGTGAAAGTATGTTTTCTCTTCTTTTTCAAAGTATATATTCAGTGAGTTCAATAACTACAATATATGCATTCTTTAATAACTACATTATTATATTTTCAATAACTACAATACATATATTTTGGGATACTTGGAGTGTATTTCATTGGTTTATTTTACATCTTGTTTTTCCCATGGTAGCATGGGTTGGATGAAAACTTTTTAGTAAGACTTTATTTTACAGCAGGATGCCTTCTTGTTGCTATACTTTACTTGTATTTTATGTTGGGAACTTCTTATTTCATTCATCCTAGAATGCATTGAGCTATAGGCTGAGTTGTTAACAGAGAATACCGACATAATGTCACACATTTGCTCAAATGATTTCATGCAAAGACACAATGTAAATATTTACACTGGTACACACAAATATAAACACACAGCAACCTTTCATACTGTTTCCACATACCAATGCTACTCACACAGCATTGGTCAGCCCAAAGCTACATTAGAAAACACTTGTCTGAGATGTTAGGCAGTAAGAAAAATAATTGAAACCCCATCATTTCAAAACACACTTCATATCCATACAACCATACCATTTTCAATAATTATAATTTTGAGGTTATTAGAAATAACTGTGGATAGTGTCACATTTCATATTGATCTTAGGAATAATATTCAAATCTAAATTTGTGAAACTGCCTTCCTGATATCAGTTGTATTGTCTTTTTTAACATCCTTCAATGTTGTAAGCTCCTCAACATGACACCCTAATCCATTGTTGTTTATGTATACTTGATCTTCCAATGATAGATGTTTAGAAATATATTTTCAGATGGTTGAACTTCCACTGTTTAACTTGATCTCTTCAAATGCTACACCAAGCACTTATAAATATTCTTGCCTCATGGCTTTGGCAATCTATCATATTAATTACACTTTTCTGATATGAAAATCTACTGGATGCCCTTGTTTTACTACTGTTTTAGGATTTCAATCCCTGACATTAATAGCTTGTAGCATTATAGAAATATGTATTTACATTTATATAACCACATATGTAAATGCATGCATGCTAGACACTGACATGGCTGCATAATTATGAAGTTTGCTTCCCATCCAAGTGGATTTGGTTTCATTCCTATGTGGCGCTTTGTTAGTGGATTTGGTAGACAGAAACTGTAAGGAGTTCATCATGTGTGTACATGTATGCATGTGCGCACACATGCATTCTTACTTTGTCTTGGGCATCTTTTAAACCTGGCAGAGTCTATCCTTCTTCAGGTCTAACCACAGCTGATTTCTTCCAAAGGAGAGAAAGTCAGAAAGACAGAGTGAAAGAGAGTGAGAAAAAGAATTGATTGCAGGTCAGGACTGGTACTTTTATTTATCAACCTCAAAAGGATAAAAGACAAAGTTGATTTTGGCATGATTTGAACTCGGAGTATAGAAAACCAGAACATTTACTACAACTAATCTGTATGATGTTCTCACAGCTCTGCCAACAAGCCACCTTATATGTTTGTGTGTTTGTACACAATGTAATGCAAATATTGTAAAATCTGACTTTGATGTCTCTATTCAGCTCATTATGTTCTGAGAAACGAATTTGCTTTCTCCCATTGTTTTGTCCAAACCTAATTTGATCAAGACTGATATTTCATTTGCTTCCTTCTTGAATCTTACTTGTGAGTAGAAGACATGACAGAGCCCATGAACCCTTGGATTCTAAGCAAGCCACATAGAAGGATTTTTGTTTGCTTGTTGTTTGTTTTATAATAAAGAGAAAACCTTGCTGAAGATGAACTATTATCCCAAAGCAAACTAGATTGACAATTATTAATAACAACAATGAAGGCATCTTTTGTTGCTCCAGCTGCTGTTTTTAACTTCAATGTCCTTTACTAATGCTAATATAACATCAGTCTTGTATTTCTTTTGTTTTCCAGGAAGTCCTATGGACAGTCCACGCCAAGCATCACCCAACCTTCACAACCAGTTTCCATTCCAAAATATCAAGAAGTAAGAATGATTATCTTATTTATTCACCTTTAAAAAAAAAAAGAAAAAAAAAACACCTTGCTTGTTTCTCTGTTGTCTGTGTGTCCAGTAATCATTGTGACTGGTTAGTTGTCTGTTGTCAAACTATCTATTGCACTGTAGTAATATCTTGACCATTGAACTTGCGTGTGGAAGGTGACAGTCGCTTCTGCACCCATTAAATACAGAATTAGAAAAGATGTCAGCTATTGAGATTTCACAGTAGAGCAGCTTCAGCTCCATCTCGCAAACCTTCCAATTAGATTGGTTGTGACACATAATCTCAATGAATTCAATTGGAAACACTCTGTGTGTGTGTGTGTGTGTGTGTGAAGCAGGTTATAATTAATAGTCAACTGTTATCAGTTAAAATGACAGTGGTGGTGATGGACAAAAAAGCTTAATTAGGTTCACTGATATGGGATTTCTGAAGTATTAATTCTCTTTTTTTTAAAGTCTGGTTGATGCATTGTTTTGTTCTTGTTTTTAAGAATTAATGTGTTCAATTTTTAATTCTCTTCAAATCTCTAATCTGTAAGATCTCTAATCTGTAGAATTCGTATTAATTTCTTGAATATTGGAAGTGAAGAAGCTGCTATCTAGTTAAAGTAGAGGACAATAAACAATATATGAGCATAGATTAAAATATTGGTTGTTATTGTAATGGTCTAGATATATTTCTGTTAGCTTCAGTCAACTTATCTTATAAATAAATTCTATATAAGGAAGGTATGGCAGCTGAAAGATCCTTCTGCTAAACATAAGTTCAGAGAAGTTCTAGAAGGCAGAGAGGAGATAAAGAAAGAGAATTATATGTTGAGACAGAAGAGGAGGAAGAAGAAAGCTATGAGATAACTTGCTGCAAACGACAGACAAGATCAATGGACAGATAGAAGGTAACAAGGTGATCAAGTGGTATTGTAGATAGAGCCAGGTAGTATGTGAGACAGACCTGGAAAGATTGGAAGTGTGGGGAAGGAAATAATATCAGGTAGTTGTATGTGAGAGACAGTGAAGGTAAGAGGTTTGTCTGTGTTTTGCAGTGAAGCATTCAAGATTTCAAAGCTAGTTGTTGGTGGTAAAAATTATTTGTGGAATTACGGAAGTACACTTATCTCCACTGACGCTGAGAAGAAAGAAACATGGAAATGTTAGTACTTGAAGTTACTGGATGCAGAGAACGCTGGGAATGGAAAGGACTAATTGAGGAAAATTCAACAGAAGGAGTAGCTTATTAAGTTGACAATTATATAGTCGAAAAGTGCTGCTAATCCATTTGGTACCAACTCACTTGAGACTCCCACCTAGTTCTATGATGCAAGTTTCTTCTTTTAAATAGCTTCATTGAAACCTTCCATCAAAATTTCATGTTATTTCATGTTCCAAACAGCTACTTAATAATGGCAATGTTATTCCTCTAAATTCTTCATTAATTGAAACGAGGATAGTGTATTCCAGCAGAAATATAATAATCAGAGGGTTAAGAAAATGAAGGTAGGGAAGGCGGTTGGACTATCAGGAATAGTTGATGACCTGCTGAAAATATCCAGAAAAGTAGGACATGTGTTAATCACTTGATGGTCACTTGGACAGTAGACTGAAATATCACACCCTGTGAGTGGTGTAGCAACATTATTGTCAGCTGCTACAAAGGCTAAGATGCTCTAGAAAGATAGAACTTCTAAGGTATCAAATTGATTGGGCAAGTTATGAAAGTAACAGGGATAGTTACAGGACACCTGGTTAAGAAGAGAATTAATTAAGATGAAATGCTTTTGAGATTTGATGGGTAACAGTGGTACCTTCTTCCTAAAGAAATAACTGCAGGAGTTCTTGACTAAAAGCAAGCCACTATATCTAGCATTTGTCAGCTTGGAGATCTTTCATACAGTACCATGCTTTGTAGTTGTTGTTAACAAAACTAGGTTTAGACAAATGGTTTGTGAGAGTTGTGCAAAGCTATATACAGCATTGTTTTCAACAAAGAAAGAGTTGGCAATAAATTCAACAAAAAATTTACTGTGTTGGTAGGTGTTCATTGGGGGACCATTTCTCAATCCTCATCTGTTTGTTATAGTTCTCAAGTCATATATAACAGAAGTGTTTAAAGACCAGTTGTTCACTGAAACATCAGTATGCCAATGTCTTGGTCCTCATAGCTGAATTTGATGAATATTTAGAAAAGAAGTTCCAAACAAGGATGGAAAGCTTAGAAATTGACGGGGCCTGAAAGTTATTCTAGCAACAACAAAAGTGTTAGCCAAGAGGAAAGAAAACAGGACTCTACTGCTATCTGGTAGGATGCCTTCCTAGATACACAGAAAAAGGGTAAACTTTGAATGTACAAGAGATACAGTGAGATCACAGCAAAACTGAGAAGGAAAGAGTGCTTTTTTTATGGAGCAGATACACAGAACTAGCTATCAGTAAGAGCGCCTGTAAAATGAATTATTTCAAATACTCAAAATGCTCTGTGGGAATATTTGATAGCTTCTGTTATATTACCTAGGTGACTCAATTAGTAGTGAAGGAGAGTGGTCTGAAAGTATAGTAGCTTGAGAAGGAAAAAAAACAAGATGGAAGAAGTTCTGGAAGTTATTATCTCTGTTGGCAAGATGAGCTATTCCTGCTGAGTCAAAGGTAGATTTGTATGATGTTGCATGATTGCAGTGGGCATTAAATATGAAGGATATATGTAGGCTGGAAAGGAATGAGAACATGCTTCTTCATCAGATATTAATGTTAGCATACACAAATGAGCTGAAAGAAAAACTGGGTATTAGAGCAATAAGATGCAGTGTGCAAAAGAGAACAATACCCAAATGCAACAATGTTTTTTCACTAAAATTCTTGTTTTCCTATCCATACATAGTGAGAGAGGTATTTATATGTATGTATATATACATATGTAAGCATTTACCTATATCTCTAGAAGAAAACAGGGGTTTGTGTGAGGCCATCTGACAAATGTTAGCTTTGGAAGGTTGAATGATATTTCACTTCATTAAACTAACAAGCAGATCTTACTCTTTCACTTACAGCTTTATTTCATCAGATGTCCAAAGCTATAGATAAATTAATCATATTTGCCATATTACTCATTTAACATAGTTCATTGTCATCAAAATAATTTTGCTTCTTCTGTTCGATTTTGTGACATTTCTGCAAAATGTCAAATGTAAAAGAACTGTATATAACATCTAGCTTGGATAATGATAACATTACAGGCCATTCAGGTGTGACAGGAATATTGTTAGAAAATCTTTTATTGTCTCCTCCATAATTATGCTGGAATCAAGTAATGTCTGACATGGTCATTTAACTCTTCCATGCCATCAAAGTAATGTCTGGTTGTGTTTGGAGTTTTTGTCTACACTTAAGAAATGTCAGAGTTGGTGGGTGAAGAGAGCAAGAAGGATGAATGCTAACAAAACTATGGCTTGTTATTTATTTGTTCTGTGGTCTTCTTGTAGCTTTTATCTTGCTCACATGCTTCATATAATTAGCAGTTGCACAGCTACAAGTAACTGTAGGTACATCTAGTAATTTTGTATAGGTGTGGTGGTTTGTATTTTTATATAAAAACATAGAAAACAGTATTGTTATCTGTATTTTGGTACAGTAAATTAAATTCTTCCAAATCCATTCAGAGTTATTTGAACATTTCAAAATTAAAAGAGAATAGGACAACAAATTCTACTAGAATCTGATTTCTCTTCATCTGGGAGGCAGTAAATTGACAGAATTTTTAGACCATTGGTTAGAATGCCTCACACTATCTCTTCTGACACATTGCGCTTTAAGTTCAAATGCTACCAAGGTCAAATTCACCTTTCATCCTTTGTACTAGATTAAGAAAAGTACCAATTCAGGGATGTGCATTTACAGAAGTGTAAGAGTGTCAACCCAGAGGCCTTGTGGTATTTGTTCTAGTTCAAATCCTGCTACAGTCGACATGGGTAGTACACTTTTGTCACCTGGTTTTAACACCACCACTTGCTACCTTGGGTACCTTTAGCAGAGTTCACTCTGTTTTGAGCATTCTGGTTAAATCTCTGGTTTGAGGGCAGCCAATACCAAGGAGATGAAGTTAAGTCAAAACACCTGTGTTTGATGGTCCACTAACACCATTCAGATATCAGATAGAACTATCTTTCTAATACACACAATTTCCAAGAAGAACTTACTCTTGCACAAAAGGAAAAACAGCATTCGTCTATATTTTATAAATGTTATAGACATCGTTATTGTAATATAATACTGTTTCAAATGCATACATTGTTGTAAATGTAGCCAGGGTAAGCTTCTGCACAAATCAGCTAGTGTTTTGTTTGTTCATTTCCATATAGGAACAAAAGTTATGACTTATCTCTAAATGACCAATAAATCTGTCACTAAAAAGTTGAAACTAGTGTCTGATGGTTTACTGGTGTCATTCAGTGTGAGCAGTATTTTTAACACACATAGTCTCTAAAGAGAAGTTTGTCTGAAGCAAAAGGAGAAATGTCTAGTGTCATTCCTCATTTGTGTCTACATTTTAAGTGCTATACACTTACAATGTTGGGTCCACTGTGGAACTGTTGTGTTTCAGACATCAACAGTCAGCAAAAAAATTATAGAAGTAAGACAAAGATATTTCAGTAAATAGAAGTAATTAGCTTGTAAATTAATTTATTGAAATGAAACCATAGCAATTAGATGAAATTTTGTTAAAAAATCATTGTTAGTCATTAATTAGTTTAAATTCCTGAATGTCTTTCAATATTGTTGGAATCAAATATCGACTGCAACTGGTTTCATTTGAAATATCATATATCTTCTGTTAAGTTGTTGCTGGTGGTTAGCATTTCACTTGACCAACGCCTGCATACTTAACTGGCTTCCTCAAGACATTTACAGTAAGAATTAGTATCTAGCTTGGTACTCTGAGTACTAAAGCTGGTGATTACTGAATGTTATGGCAGAAGTACTGAGAGCAGTGGCAGTAGTTGTGGTGTGTTGTTAGCAGTGGTAGTTGTATGGTTCTGATTGTGAAAAGAGCTTTGTAATTTGCTTGAGGCATTGTGTTACAGAAGTAAAATAACAAATAATGAAAACAGTGAGCTTCTAACAATGTGAAAAAAAAAATCAAGTAACCTTCATATATTTCAAGCACAAACGCCTGACGTGCCTTTGTACCTCCATTTTAATATTTGTTATTTTAGTTTCAGTTTGTGTTTTAGAGCTCTGTATGTAATATCTATCTCTGTGTGCTTAATCAGCTGGAAGAACAGATTCAAGTTAACAAATAGCTGGTTATATTTTAGTTCTTTAGTCATGTTTCAGGATGTTTTTTTCACAAACCTTACCTGTTTGCTGATTTATGTACAACTACACAGCATCAGCATCATTATCATTGTTTATGATTACCCAAAGGTATGCACACACACACACACACAATCTCCTACAGTTCCTTTGTGTTTCAGCCTTTTTTCACAGTAATCCTAACTGAACTTACAGTCTATCACTGTGGTAGTTGGCCAATTGATGTGACATCACCTCTTTCTAGTACAATGGCCTTTGGCTGAATGACTCCTCTGTACTGCCTTTTTTCAATATATAGGCATTCACACACACGCATGCACACACTAGTGTTAATTTTGTAGAAAAGGAAGCAATCAACTGAAACGCCCCCTTGTATTTATTTTATTGCTCCATGTGGTGAGTATTAGACACAGTCAACAAACACCCAATGTAGAATATGAACTCCAAATAATTGGCAAGATCCCAGACTCTGCCATTCCTCTCAGCTGTGAAAAGTATTACTAAGTAGAAGTGAAAACATAAATAATGCTGTGGTGTGTTAGAAAAAGCAGCACTAGTACATTGTTAGTGAAGTTCTCTGGAGATGTGTGTATGACTATATATATATATATATATATATATGAGAGAGAGAGAGAGAGAGAGAGAGAGATCGTCTGTAGTTCATTAAAGCAGTAATGTATTTTTATGGCCGGTCAGAGAGTGACCATTGGTTTCACACCTATAAAGCCATATAGGTGACTCATCAGACTCAAATTGGTGAGTCTGAGTTGCCTCTACGACTAAGCGCTTTATAAGTCCAAAACCAAGGGTCACTCTCTGACCAGCCATAACTATCAACATCCTAAAAGTATATATCCTAAAAATGTGTGTGTGAAATTAAAGAAACAACAACAGAACAGGAATTAAGTTGATTATGCAATTACTGTTTCTTTGTTATTTTTAAAAATTTCATATTATGCTCTGTACTCATTGCTTTATTCTGAAGCATGGCATATTGAGTTCTAACACCAGGATTTCAGTATTGCTATGCCTAAGTGAAATTTTAAAATGCATGCTACTCAGAGTTGTAGTGGATGATTGCAAATGTGTAACATAACTTTTGACCCCCACTCAAGGAATAATCATAATGTGATCATGCATCGCTGTTGCCACCTGACTGGAGTCTGTCTATCTATCTATCTTTCTATCGGCACACACACTACAATATGCGCATTCTTTGGTGTGCCAGTGAAGATTTACACCTTGTTTGGTTGTGTGGAATGTGTGTGAAACCTTCATCTTGCAGCATTTCACCTACTCTACAATGTTAAACAGCATACAAACCTACCCTTTATCTACTCTCTCTCTCTCTCTCTCTCTCTCTCTCTCTCTCTCTCTCTCTCTCTCTTTCACTCACTCTCTCTCTCTCTCTTTCACTCACTCTCTCTCTCTCTTGCTGCCCTTCTCTCACAAGAGATTTGTAAGCTTTCTGTTGCATAACTTGGTGGCTTTGGCATAGATAAGTAGTGAGATCTTCTGCAAAATTCCATGAAATGTGACATCTAAAACAGTACCACCTTGCCAAATAACCTACCTTATAAATAGCTGTCATATTAGCATGAATGCAGATAGATTTATTTGTTCTGTTCATGCATCTGTCTATTAGTTGTTAATTGTTGTTCACTAGCCAAGTCGTTCACTTGGCTGCAAATAAATTATTGATTTTCTTTAAACTAGGCTCTGACTTGATTTGAACACCTAAGGCTGTGGTTAACTCTACTGTACTTTATATGCACAGACCCCGTGCATTTACTGACTGCACCATTGTAGTCACAGTACCTCTATACTCACTGACCCTCTGCATTCATTGCACATCTGTATTCTCTGTGCTTCTGTGCTTGCTGCCTACCGCACATGCTACACCTCTATACTTAAAGTGCTTTCATACACTCTGTACTTCTCAACTATGTCTCTATACTCCCTATGCCTCTATACGCCTTCTGCCTCTATTCACTGTGCCTCCATACTCACTATGCTTCTACTCGCTGAAAATTTATACTCAATCAGCGTCTATACTCACTGTTTCTACACTACGCTTCTATACTCATTATCCCTCTACTCGCTGTTCCTCTATATTCACCATGCCTCCATATTTACTGTGCCTCTATACTCCCTATGCTTCTACTCACCACACCTCTATACTCACTGTGCCCTGATACTCAGTATGCCTTTAATCACTGCATCTTTATCGGTGCAATGAGTATATACCACTTATAGTACATATTGCTTCTGTAACCTCTATATCTACAATGGTCACCTCCACCTTACCTGTTTATAGTTATAGCATTTCTATAATCATTCTCTCTCTCTCTCTCTTTCACTTTTGTTATATGTAGTTTTAGTGTCTATATAACTGTTCTATACTTCTTTATAAACTGGAACTATATATTTCTGTTGTTTTCTCTTCGGTCATTAAACATGCAACAGTTCATATTGTTATTTTATCTTCGCTAACTTCCCCCACTTATTTCTTCATGCTGAACGGGCAATGGGCTTCACTCCTTTCCACCATTTTACTCTCATGTTTGCCATCCTCTTCTCAACGTGTTTCCTATTCTGCTCTGTCCAACCTCCCACTTTCTTCTTCTTAGCTGTCACTGTCATTTTCCATGCGCTGCATACATATTTATCGATTCATTTTTAATAACCAGTCTTGCTGGGTTTCATTGTGCTGGCTGATCAAATAGCTAATAAAACACTGCTGACAACTGAAAGCTTAGAATAGACGCAGCTTGGTGACTTGAAAGTACATTTTTGTTTTTTTGCTCTACGCATTTGCAAGCGCGCGCGCGTGCACACACACACACACACACACACACACACACACACAAACCCATGTATTGTGTGTACATATGTGCAAACGTAGTGTCTACATGTGTGCATAGACATGTGAGTGTGTGTGTGTATAGATATATGTATGTATATATATATATATATATATATATATATA
>NC_068989.1:41626116-41661070 GCF_001194135.2 Octopus bimaculoides | reverse complement strand
ATGTATACATATGTGTGTGTATATTTGTATGTGCACCTGTATATATTTAAATATATAAGCACACACACAAACACACTGACATACACACATGTTAATATGTCTTTTCACACCCAAAGGATTGTTTACTAGGAAATATTGAAAAAGGAAACAAACTGCAACTAGCTAATTTATTAACCCTTTCAAATTAACCTGTCTGCTAATTTGAATTGCAATGATTGAGAATAAATGTAAAAATAATTCTTGTTTTTCAATTTTTTTTTTTTTTTTTCCGTTTTGCACTATCTTAAAATTGCTTAAGTTCTGAGTTAATGTCAATGTAATCAACTAATCCTTCCTTCCCCTTCAAAAAGTTGTCGGGTTTTGTGCCCATACAACAAACAGTCCTTATAACGGTTGCTCCTTTTGTGACTTCTGTTTTAGATCTTGTATTGCTGGGTCCATATTATGGGCTTGAGGTACTGGTGGGATGATGTTACTTGACAACATGCTTTGTATTATTATTATTATCATTGATAAAAGAAATCGTCATCATCATTATTAATTCTACTGAGGTTAACTTTGCCATTCATCTTTGAGGGGTCAATAAAATAAGTACCAGTTGAGTACTGGGGCTGATATAATCAATTTACCCCTTCCCTGAGCATGCTGGCCTTGTGCCAAAATTTGAAACCATAATTATTATTATTAAGGCAGTGAGGTAGTAGAATTGTTAGCAAGCCCGGATAAAATGCTTAGTAGTATTTCATTTGTCTTTATGTTCTGAGTTCAAATCCTACCAAGGTTAACTTTGCCTCTCATCCTTTTGGGGTCGATAAATTGAGTACTGGGGTCGATGAGATTGACTGTTTCTCTCCCCACAAAATCCAGGCCTTATACCTATGGTAGAAAAGATTATTGTTATTATTATTATTCTTTTCTGCTCTAGGCACAAGCCCTGAAATTTTGGGGGAAGGAGCCAGTCGATTAGATCGACCCCAGTATACTTAATTTATCAACCCCAAAAGGATGAAAGGCAAAGTCAGCCTCGGTGGAATTTGAACTCAGAACATAAAGACAGATAAAATACTGCTAAGCATTTCTGCCAGCTTGCTGCCTCATTATTATTATTATTATTATTATTATTATTATTATTATTATTATTATTATTATTATTATTAAAGCAGCAAACTGACAGAATAGTTACCATGCCTGACAAAGTGAATCACAATGTATGTTTCTGCACCCTACATCAGCTTTAAGTTACTGGGTTCATATTCATCTAGTATTATGCAAGATTACTCTTAATAATTACTGTGCATTTGAATATTATTCAACAACATCTATCTGCAGATGCTTTATTGGATGAAGTATGATCAAGTTCTTGCCCTGATGAAGCATCCACAGACAGCTGTTGATGCAATATGAATATGAACCCAGCAACTTAAAGCTGATGTGGAGTGCAGAAACATACCCTATGATCCACTATTAAAGCCTGTGACTTTCCACCCTCATGTTATATTATTATTACCACATTAATCCTGTACAGAAAGGAGTTCTGCTTTGTTAAACAGTTTGGTTGTTGTCTCTCTTTTCAAAATTATCATCCTCTCTTCCTTCTCTCTGTGTTTTTCAGGATGGATGGGCGTAGATGGTCTTTTGCATCACTGCCATCATCTGGTTATGGAACCAACACACCTGCTAGCTCCAATGTCTCGGTATGTTACTTCAAATTTTTATGTATTTATATATTTTTATAACTTTACTTTAAGAAGTTTGCTTCCCAACTACATACACAGTTTTAAGTTCAGCTCCATTGTGTGGCACTTTGGGCAAGTATTTTCTACTAAAGCCCCATGCCAACCGAAGCCTTATGAATGAATTTGGTAAGCAAACTGAAAGATCTATTTGTGTATTTGTATGTATGTGTGTGACATTTTGTAATGTTCTAAATGAATATCAAATTTTCAATTTTCTGTGAAAACATGTCTGGCTGTGGGGAAATATTACCTTGCTTCAAAACAGGTAAGGGTTGATGACAGGAAGGGCATCCTACAGTGGAAAACCTGCCTTGATAAACTGTGTCGAAGCTATGCAAGCATGGAAAAGTGGGCATTATGATGATGATGATTATAATGACTTTTTAATCTTTTCTGTCTCCTTATCTTTATTCCTGGCTTAAAATCACAATGTTCCTGAAATCAGGTAGAAGACAAGCTAACTAAGATAGCAAATTGGCAGAGTCATAAAATCACAAGGTAGAACACCTCACAGTATTTGTTACAATTCCCCATTTCAAATCCTGCCAGAGTCAAGCTTGGCCTTCATCTCTTTTGAAGACGAAAAAAAAAAATACTGATCTAGGGCAGTGGATTGGTAGAACTGTAAGAATGTCTGGCCAGATATCCTGTAGTATTTGTTGCAGTTCTTTGAACTCTGAGTTCAATTCCTCCTGCCATAGTCCACTTGGGTGGAAGATTTAATCAGTCACCCAGTTAGCACCACCATCTGGTTGCTACCTTTAACACAGTTCGTTCTGTTGCAAGCATTCAAGTCTCTAGTTTGAGAATATCTTCCCCTCTTCCACCCACCTGTGCCACATGACCTGTAAAAAATCATGGACACTATCTTTCTTCCTAACCAAAAGATTTTAAAAAAGAAGAAAAAAATTAGAAGCCACTTTGATGTGGGGGCTCGCTTGACCTGCTAGAAATAACAGCCAAATCTCTTTCAAATCACTTATATCATTTTAATTGCCAATCCCCTTTGTTAATTTTGGTTTTCTTTCCTTAACATTTCAGTCCCAGTGCTCTTCTCAAGAGCGTCTTCACCAGCTGCCATCTCAGCCTACTCCAGATGAACTGCATATTCTCACTAGACATTTTGGAAGTAACGAAAACAATGCTGTTCCACCTGAGGATGACTCTGGTGGAGGACGGTGGTCACCGCGACCCCGACCCCGCTCCCGAAGTTTGAGGTAAGGACTCTTGCCACTGCACAGCACTGTACTTTATTTGCTTATTTATAATTTTACAGACCTGTATGTTGTGGTGCACACCTCTCATACACCAGTCTCAAAACTCTGAGAAAATGCATGGTTAATTCAAAACAATGTGAATAAACAAGCATTACATTTGAAAGAGTGATCTGAATGCAAAAGGGTTAAATCAAAACTTTCCATCAAAATTTCACATTAGATTAGTGTAATAACAACAAAGTTATTTTACTAAGTTCTTTGTTTATTTTCAAAATTAATTGAAACAAAAGGTAACGTCTGCCAACAGAAATATAGTAAAATGGTTTATTCGTAATCCACTTTTCTCCGGAACCTAAACAAGTTGCATCTTGGTTAAGATGATATTTGTAGGTGAGCCTTATCTGTTTGTATTTACTTTCTTTGTATCATTTTTAAAACTAGTTTATATCAGTTGGTTGTTTCTTTCAAAAAGGCTTTTTTATTTATTTTCATTTGTTTTTGTTTTCACTAGATAACCTACAGCCTTATATGTCAAAGGTCATGTGTTTTCTTTGGTCTCTTATCTCATCTTCAACTACTATTCAGAATGCTGCCTGGTGATGGTAGCATTTACCATAATGTGTCAATCTGTCACCATTTCGAATGCAAAAGCACCATCATCTAGTGCATCAGTTGATGTACTTTGTCATATATGACAATGAAGATGAGTTTTAACTTTATCTAAAAAAAAGAAAAAAGAAAAATTTTCACTGACCTCCTTATTTTTTGAGAAGCAAACAAAGCAATAAAGCAGTAACTCAGATGACCTCCCCTAGATTCTAATGTAAAAAAAAACTAAAAACAAAAACTGATAAAGATTTACCTGATGCAGACAGTTTGATCTGAAAGAGATTATCTTACCAAAACAACTCAGCTATTCAGTCGTTTTGATACAAGCAGTTACTTTGGTCCAGTTATTGATAGATATAATGATGTAACATCAGAAGTAAAAGTTATTGACAAAAGAAAATCAAAATAGTTTTAGATATCAGCTACAAATTAGCATATATATATATATATATATATATATATATATATATATATACACACATATGACAGGCTTCCTTCAGTTTCCGTCTACTAAATCCACTCACGGTTTTGGTCAGCCTGAAGCTATAGTAGAAGACACTTATATGTATATATGTGTGTGTGTGTACATATATATATATATCATGCTAGAAGCACTGGTTCTGGTTCTGGTGCTACATAAAATGCACCCAATACACTCTGGAATGCTTGGCATTAGGAAGGGTATCCTACCATAGAAACTAGGACAGACAATAGAGCCTGGTGCAACCCCTGGCCTTACCAGCTCCAGTCAAACTGTTCACCCCCATGCCAGCATAGAAAACGGATGTTAAATGATGATATATATATATATAGATAGATAGATAGATAAATAGATAGATAGATATAAAATGTCCATTTTTCCATACGATCATATTTTAGATATATTTATTTATATATACGTGTGTGTGTGTGTGTGTGTGTGTTTTGGGGATATTGAAGAACATTGGAACTTGAAGCAGGTAAAGCTGTCAATAATGATGTGTAAATATTGGGTTAAAAAGCCTTTTGGATAAGTCAAAGGTTGCCCACCAATATATATATATATATATATATATATACACACACACACACACACACACACACACACACATTGTAAATGATTGTCACTGTCTTAGAAGCAATGTCATTCGTCTCCAATATTCTGCAAGAACATATCTGGCCACAGGGAAATATTATCTTGCTAGGAAACAGATATGGGTTGGTGACAGGAAGGGCATCCAGCCATAAAAAATTTGCTTCAAATAAGCTCTGTCCAACCAGTGCAGGTGTGGAAAAATGGATGTTAGATGATATTGTTTATATATATATAAATGCACATACAATCATACATACATTTACATACACATCAATACTGAGATATACATGCTTCTCTTATTTCTTCATTAATGTACAAAAAAAAATATTTGATTAATTAACTAATGTTTGTTTATATTTTCCAATTGTAGTAGTCCTGCTCGCTCTCCTGCAAGTGATTTGGAAATAGTCATGATGAATAATATGTATAAAGAGAGATTCCCTAAGGTTAGATTCTTTTAAATATTTCTCTCTTCCTTTCATTGCCACCATATTTCTATCTGTCTGTCTCTTTCATATACACATATCCATTACTTCAGTATTGTATTGCTCAAAAGCAAAAATTAAATTTGTCTGCCTTATGTTTAGACTTAACTATGTCTGCTGTAAAATTATTTCATCTGCTGTTTTTAGTTTTATACTCCTTTATTCCTTAAAATCAGTTCAGGAATAATATTCTTAAAAAAACTTCCATGAACATTTTGAATTAATTTTCAACATGAAATCCAACAGCTTCCTTAATATGATTTCTTCTCAATTCAATCAGACATAGCTCTAAATTAATTTATGCTTGTCTTCCTAATTGTATTTTTCTGCTTAATTATGTTTTAAAAATAGATTTAAAAGCATCTAAAGAGAAGAAATGGCTTTGAGAATATGAAGTGTTGTTTTTTTTAGTAACTTTACTTATTAGTGTTTTTTTATGAATAAAGTAACTAGAAATGTTTTTTATTTGTTTTTTTTTTTTATTCTGGTGGTCTGACATGGTTAATAGAGAAATCATGTATACAATTAAATCCTTCTATATGTCAATGGTCAAACATCTTGCCCAGAGCAATACAACTCTTTCACAGCAGATGTCCTGATCTGCTATTGCAGTCTTCATATCCTCACCTTGATATCCAGTGTCTTCCACGAGTTGATTGATATATGCACTTCTTGTTCTACCAATACCTGTATGTCAGTGCATGGGTTACAAGAGGAGAAGATTGTTCTTTTTCTCCAGCAGTGTTCTGCATAATGTGTTCTTTCTCTGATTATCAAGATGCCATACATCTTTTGCTTTGTAAGGTGTTGCTGCCAAGGAAGATTAAATCCTTTGTTTGAATGTTTGTTTGTAAATATTTGTTGGATGATAACTGTAGGGCTCATTGATAGTATCCAAGGTATAAATTCTGTTTCTATCTATTTATATAGGCCACTGATCAGATGGAAGAAAGACTGGAGCTCTTTATTGAATTAAACCGAGCACCAGTTGAACCTGATGCAATTTTAAGCTTTCTTCATCACCAAGTACTTGAAATGGCAAGAGATTGTCTTCAAAAATCTCAGGAAAAACTAATAACTAGTAATTATTTCTGTGAATTGTCAGAAAATTTAGAGAAACTACTCAAAGATGTAAGCTCTTTTATTTCTTTTATTTGGTTATTTTATTGTTTTTCTTTATAGCAAATATTTACTGCTGACAAACAACCTGAATTTACCCATGATCCTTCTAGAATTAACGATGACTATTATTATTATTATTATTATTATTATTATTATTACTATTATTATTCCAGGGAAATTGTTGACCCTGAAAGAATGAAAGGCAAAGTTGATGCCAGCAGAATTTGAACTTAGAACATAAAGACAGGCAAAATGCCTTTAAGCAGTTTGCCCAGCATGCTAACGATTCTGCCAGCTCACCACTTTATTAATAATAATAATAAGCTTGTTGTATACAGTGTTCAGGTACACTACTGTTCCTCAGAAAATGGTAAAAGAGGGGACAGAGAGCAACAATAAGTCAAGTAAAGAAAGACAAAAATGATAGCCAAAAATATTTGCACAGTATATAGGATAAAGCACAAAAGGACATAAAGTGGAAAGTGTGCATCAGCAATTCAGGAGTAGTATTGGTGGGTTTTGGAAGACATGGAACTTTTGAAGGATGCAGCGTCCTGATAGATAACAGCCAATGCAGATTTTATTCCATGCTTCAGCAGTTCTGAGCATGGAAAACTGTTTTCAAACTTCATGGATATTGTGCTGTTTTTTAGCATACCCATAGATGGTAGAAATAACTTGCCCTCCATCTGTTATATTGAGAAGCATTCCAGTTGATCCAATCAATGAAACAGCCTACTTGTGAAATTAATATGCAAGTGGCTGGGCACTCCACAGACATGTCTACACTTAGTGTAGAGAGATTCAGCCCTTTGAATTACTGGTATGACTCATTTTTGCCATTTGAGTGAACTGGAGTGATGTGAAAGTGCCTTGCCCAAGGACACAATGTGCTGCCAAGAATTGAATTTACTACCTTACAAGTACAAGCCGAATATTCCTAACCACTAAGCCATGCTTATTGAATTCAAAAAGGTAGCCAAACTTGTTGGAAAATTGGTACATAATTTTGTGGGCTTCAGCTAATTCTGCTGTGAAATGTTGAAGCTTTCGTGCATCAATGCCTAGAGAAGCTTTTTAAGAACAACAATGAATTTCAGTAACTGCCTTTTTAGCCTTATTCAGAACCTTGTATTATAGTTTGTGTGTGCAACAATGTGGCTAAGAAGTTCACTTTGTAACCACGTGGTTTTGGGTTTGTTACTGTGGCATCATACTGACTTATATATTGTTTCTACCTTTTGAATCTTGTATTCCATTATCCAATAATTTTGTTTCCTATTTCTTATTGAAGGCTCAAGAGAGATCTGAAGAGACATATCAGTACCTCTATCCACTCATCAAAAAGCTACTCATCATAGTTTCCCGACCAGCTCGTCTACTGGAATGCTTGGTAAGTCACTACAGTGTTTGTCTTGTCAAGTCGGCCTAATCTGTATTAACCAAAATAATCTCTCCCTCATTGGAAAAAAGTGGGGTTTTTGAACCCGTGATGATGCAACATTTGAAATTCAAGCTTATTGTGTCTAAAGTGCCACGTACATCAGGATGTAGTTGCTCCCACTTTTAACCTCCCCAGTAATTAATGCAAATATCCAATTCTGAAGAAATATCTAACCCATATGTGACTATAGTGAAATGAGAATCATTTCTAAAAGATTTGAGAATTGTTTCACAAGAAAGAATTATGACTGTTGAAATTTGTCTAAGATGATGTGCTAGTGCTACAACAGAACAAGATAGAATTGATAAGAAACTAAATATGCTTCTCACTGGTGAATAAACCAACTGAGCTATCTTGATTACAATTAAGTTTATTCATCTTATTTTTGTTTTTTCTCCCTTTTTGTCCCCTAAAGGAATTCAACCCAGAGCAATTTTACCATATGCTGGAGGCAGCAGAAGGCCATGCACGCCAGTATGTCAAAGCTGATATCCCCCAGTATATCATCCAGAAATTGGGATTAAACAGAGATCCACTTGCTGGTAAGAACACACACACTCTCTCTTTCCTGCCAATCTGAGTTTTTCAGTTTCTTTTGATTTAAATACCAAAGGCTTTGTAATATTACATGCAAAGTAGACCAGAGTGAATTGTGAATTGTTCAAGCATTTAATACACAACTTTGTCTGTTTCTCTTTATATATATATGTATGTATGTATGTATGTGAGTGGGTGTGTGTGGATGTGTGTAAGTATAGTTACATGGTTATAAAGTTAGCTTCACAGCCACATGGTTTTAGGTACAGTCTCATTGCATAGCACCTTGGACAATTTGTCTTATATTTGTTGCTTTAGACTGACTGATATCTCGTGAATAAAACTGATGAATAGACTTTGCTTGGAAATTCTGTGTGCATGTGTATGTATACTTTAAAGTTACTATTTCCACTTACATGAAATTGTCTGAAATAAAAAAAAAAAAAACAGTGCCATGGTGTTTACACTCCCGATGAACATTATGTGCTGCATTTTCAAAATTGTGGAATGCAAACTCAAGTTTAGTGGCAAGGAAAAGCATTAATTAGACAAACTGGACAGAAGCCCATCATGTGTGTGTGCGTGTGTACATATATGTGTGTGCATATGTATGTCAATGTTGACTTTCCATAGCTTCACTCGTCACTGTCTGAGCTAAATGGTAATAGGATGTTTTCATTCCTTGTTGATGTTACAAGTGGTCACTCTGAATTTTCAAAAACTGGTGGAATATCAAAAAAAAAAAAATCCTTAGAAAGAGTTGGCAATTGTAAAAGCAGCCAGTTCTAAAATCCTGTCTTAAATAAGTCCTACAACCAGCCCATGTATGTATGTATGCCATAACTGATATTAAACAAATTAACCATATGTTTGTTCTCTTTCTCCAGATGTTCAGGAAATCGGAATGCACGATAGTACAGATTGCGCTAGTGGAGCAGAATCAGCGGATAGCAATGCAGTAAGTCATAATTATCTTACTTCAGAAACAGAATCCATCCATCTAAAAAAGACCTTCTCTCTCATTATACAAAAAAACGGACTTGTAAGGAACTTGATGTTTGTACAGTTCAGCCTTGTTACTTTCATCTTCTGTTTCTGTTATCTATCATCTGATCAACCTATTAAGCACTTAATCCAGTTCTTTCTCTCCTTAACTCTGTCACTCTGGAACTATATCTGCCCGAGTTTTCTTATCACAGACATTAATCATTTTAACTTTACTTATTTTTTTCTACTTTTCTGATCTAGATAGGTAAGGTACTGAAAAATCTTTTAGCACTGATCCTCCTCATTGCAATAAATAATTATCACATCCTCATAATGAATCTATTATACGTATATGTATATATGCATAACTGAAACTCTGCCAGCCCTTCTTCTCATCTCTTATTACACCCTCCCTAAGTAACTCATTCTTAACACTGCTCTTTGCACCGAGCACTTTGAATGAATGAAATAGAAAATGAGAGAAAGTAAAAGCCATTTTCTACTGTGTCTGTTGCCTAACGAGTAGGATGACATCAATGTATGTCATTCAGCAACTGAACTCTTGCATGAATGCTCAACCTGCTGGAAACAGCAGCTAAATTTCTCTCAACTTACATCGTAACCATTTTTAATAAAAGATGTATTGGGCAATGTAGTCATATATGTATATATATATATATATTATCTTGTTTCAGTCATTAGACTGTGGCCATGCTGAGGCACCGCCTTGAAGAATTTTTTGTCGAGTGAATCAACCCCAGGACTTATTTTTTTAAAGCCTGGTACTTATTCCATTGGTCCCTTTTGCTGAACTGCTAAGTTACAGGGACGTAAAGACACCAACACCAATCAAAAAGCAGTGGGTGGGGGGCAAACATAAACAATGACACACATACACATATATTTTTGACAAACTTCTTTCAGTTTCTGTCTACCGAATCCAATCACAAAGTTTTGGTTTGCCCGAAGCTATAGTGGAAGACATTTTGAACCCAGAACCATGTGGTTGAGAAGCAAATTATTACCACACAGCCACGCCTGCATGTGTCTGTGTGTATGTGTGTAAATATAGTTTGTATGGAGCATTGGCTTGATATATATATATATATATATAAATGCTTTTATTTTTTATACAGCCAAAACAGCGCAAATTATAAGAAGTAATACAAGTCGATGGTTTGTACTTTTGTCTTGTATATCAGTATTTCTATGTAGGGGGTCCTAACTGAAATATTGAAATACAAAGTACATGCTATCAACTTACATTACTTCCTATAACTCGCATTGTTTTGGCTTTATAGAAAAAAAAATTTTAAATACATTTTGAGACATATATATATATATATATAATTAATAATAATAATAAAGAGTATGGAGACTTGTACATTCACAAAATTTATTTTATAATGTCATACAGCATATATATATATATATATATATATATATATATATATATTGTTCCTCTTTTTCTATCTCTCCTCCTCATGGCTCAATAATGATGTTGGTCATTAAATTTTTTCTTCTCCAATTTGTAGACAAAAGAAAAGAAGAAAGCAACCCCATCAGAGGATGATTTTGATACAATAAAACTAATTAGCAGTGGAGCTTTTGCGTAAGTTACTTCCTTCACTCTTTGTTTCTTGTTTACGTGTTAGTTTACTCTTTTATTTCTTTTACTTCAATTCCGTGTTTTGTGTTTTATCCCACCTTTCAAGACATTTGTTGTTTGTTGCAACACTAGACAAACATACTGCTTTATTTCAATACCTCATTGTTCAGAGTTCGAAATCTTACCTAGCTTGACTTTACCATTTCATAGTTTCAGGGTCAATGCAAATAAGGTCCTATTAAAGAAGCTGTCAGTAAAGCAACTGCATCATTATCATCATTTTTATTATTGCCCTGTCAATATAAATCACTAGCAAAATTAAGCCTTTTTGATACCAACCCACCTAAAACCAGTTTTGGTTTTATAATACAAATTGCCTGAAAACTACCAATGGTTCTTTGATGCAAATTTCTCTTTAAAGTCATCTAAATTATAATCTTCCATCAAAATTTTATGTTAATTTGTTTCAAACACGAGGTTAATGACTACAGTTATTTTACTAGATTCATTGTTATTTTCAAAATCAATTGAAACAGAGGTAGTGTATGTGAGCAGGAATCTGGTATCAAAAGCTTTAAGCTAACATAATTTTCTTATTTGTTAAGGTTTACATTTGAGTGACACACATGGTGCTGTCCTGTATGCAATACTTCTATTTGCTATAAAGGTGGATGGTTGTCATGTAATTTTATGTATAGGTACAGGCATGTCTGTATGGTTAAGACATTTGCTTCACGTCCATGTGGTACTGAGTTCAGTCCCACTTGGGCAAGTGCCATCAACTCTAGCCTCGAATTGACCAATGCCTGTATTGCTTGTTTGTGTGTGTGCCTGTTTGCACAAATGTTGATGTTCCTTGGCTTTTTATTAAGTTAAACACTAATATAATATTTACATTCCTTGTTGACATTACAACCAGTTGCTCTATGCTTCCAGAGGTTAGTGAAATAAAAAAAAAATCTTGTACTTGTAAAACAGATAAGAGTTGGTTACAGAAAGAGCATCTGGATGTAACCATGAAATATTGCTTCAACTACCTCCCCATCTAATTCATACCAGGATGATAAAACAAGCAATAAATGAATGAACGATGTGTATGTTTGCAATAAATTAAAGAAAGTGTCTTGCAAATATTGAGAAAACTCTTGTATCTTCATATTTCATTTGCAGTCAGAAGATATTGACTTACTCTCCACAATGTCATAAGTTTAAACTATAATCATTACATGCTGTCTAATCAAGATATAATTATATTGCTTGTTGAAATATAAACCAGACATCACACCCATTTCCTGTGATTATTACAAGGACATTTAATGAAGTGGTTAATTACAGCAAAAGCATTAAGCGTAAAACACAATTTGAACAAGCAGTTCCTACAGACATGCCCCAGTTATAAAAGAGAAAGGAAGACATACTATTTATATCAGCTGTAAGAAAAGAACTGGCTGCAGAAGCACCATAGCAAAACAATATTTGCTTTTGGTTATGTGAAGAACATTGTGTCTTCTTCATAGTGGTTGGTTCTATCATGGTAAAAGTATGTTGAAGCTAGAAAGTCACTCAACATAGCTTTTTAAACAGCTAAATATTTCAATATTCTGTAAACAACTACCGGATATCATAAGTGTTTATCTAAGCTGTTTGTGCGTGTGTGCGTGCGTGTATAAATATGTGTGTGTGTGTTCAGAGTGGATGCAGGCATTAGTGAGTGGTAAAGGAGTTTGTTTTACAACCATGAGGCTGCAAGTTCAATCTGGCTACACAGCATTTTGAGCAAGCACCTTTTCAATAGCCCTGGATGAACTGAAACCTTATGAGTGAATTTGGATGGACAAAAACTATATAGAAGCGTGTCAGATTGACCATATGTGTAATTCAATGATTTGGTTGTCCAGTTAATGGAATGACTGGAGGGTGGCATGTTAAAATCAATGGAAGAGTCCATCATATATTCAGGTTGGTGAGCCATATCACAGCTCCAGCAAATGCAGTGAGACATAGTGGGAAGAATAACAGTCCCCATGATTAGGATGTTGTAGCTAACTTTCCTGGATGATCTGATGTTTATTTGTCAGTTAGATGAACTATGGTAATGGAGAATAATTTTTATTTATTATAGCCAGGTTCCAACCTGGGCCAATATTCAATAAAGTGTTCTCTAAAGAATAAGATGTTCTGTACAAAGTGTCCTATATAGAAAAAGGAATTTTTATCTAGATTAAGGTGTTCTATATAGAGTAAAGTTTTCTATAGACCATATTTTCCAGCATACAAGTCAAATGTATATAGTGTAAACATTCAAGTATCGTCATTATCTATCCAAATCTTGCTGCATTTCACATGGAATTTTTGCTTCTCCAAAGTTATCTTTGTTTATAAGTCGGCCTACCGTTTTTGGTTGTTAATTTTGGTGGGAAAAATTCGATTTGTATGTTGAAAATACAATAGAATAAAGTACTTAACCATTTAGCATTTAATCCAGTCGTATCCAACCCAAATATTTTACCTGTTTTATGTTAAAACTGACCATATCCAACCTCTCACACCTACCCTACAGTGTTGTTCTAAAAATATACAAATACAACATTGAAGCTACAAAATAATGCATGATTAATTTAAAACAATGTGAATAAATAAGCAATGCATTTGACAAAGAAATGTGAATGCTAAAGGGTTAATACAGGCTGATATTTTATCAGAAAACATTCAACATGCTTACAGCATATTTGAAGTTTCAATAATTAGGTTAGTTGTGCAAGTAAAAAAGAATGCTTTTGTGTCTATGTTTTCTTCTTTTAATATATACTTCTTTTTACAGTTCTTGTCACCATACTTATGTCTACTCTAAATCTCCTGTATTTTACAGAGCTGTTTATCTAGTGCGTCACAAAGAATCAAGGAAACGATTTGCCATCAAGAAAATAGGCAAACAGCATTTACTCATGCGCAACCAAACCGAACAAGCATTTGTTGAGAGGGACATTCTCACATTCACTGACAACCCATTTGTGGTGAGCATGTACTGCAGTTTTGAGACCAAAGTAAGTTATTGAATTACCCTTACTACTACACCTTCCTAATGTCTTCCAGTCAAAAGCAGCCAGTGTGTTGTACAATGACATTATTTAAAGTGTTTGGTTGATAAATTCTATTCTTACAATCATAATCTATATTATGTTTGAGTTGTAATTATTAAGATATATAGAAAAAAATCGAGTAAATCAGTTGACAAAAAGTGGTTGAAGGATTTCTATTGTTGACTGTAGATTGTGTGTTCTTTTTTGCTAGGGGAATGCAAACTCTTCCTGGTGTTGTATTGCATTATTTCGTTTTGTTATGAAGTTTGGTTGCTGTCTTTTGTTGTATTAGTGTTTGTATCGTGTGTTCTGTGTTTTTTTGTTTGGTATCCAGTCTGTAGAGTACATGTTGTGATGGTTGTTTATTTTATTGGACCTTTATTGTATAGAGCATGTCTTGTATTTTTTTATTATTATTATCATTATTATTATTATTATTATTATTATTATTATCAGAAAAACTTCTGTATGGTAATGGAATATGTGGAAGGAGGAGATTGTGCTACGTTGTTGAAGTTTACAGGTGGACTGCATTTGGACCTTGCCAGGTAAAAACCCTACTATTACTTAAATCCTAATGTATCCCCCCCCCCTCATACACACACTTATTAGTCTGACTTAGCAAAGTTTCTAATATCACTCTGATTGCTACTCACATACCTACCTCCTTCAATGGCTAAATGGTCAGTGTTATTAGTTGAAGCTAACCAACCAACTGATCAGTGTTGTTAACTATAGCTAGTCACTAGCCAGTGATGTTGGCTGGCCAGCAAACTGGTCATTATCATTAGTCAAAGCTAGCCATCCAAGTTAGCTTAAATGATTTGTTTTAAGAATGTGGAAAGAAATGTTATATCAATGTTTTATATTTTCTCTTTTGTGTAGTAATGTTATTATGTTATCGTTAACAGGATGTATTTTGCTGAAACAGTGCTTGCTCTGGAATACCTTCACAGTTATGGGATTGTACACAGAGATTTAAAACCTGATAAGTAAGTATCCTTTATCCATGACAATGATGATGCTTTTTTTTTTAATAGCAGTTCTACATTGTTGGTAAAATACAGATTTCTTTCAACTAGTCAACTGGACAACTGTTATGGGATTAGTTCATATTTGCTGAAATTTAACCCTTTAGTGTTCAGATTAATTTGTCAAGTGTAATGCTGATCTGTTCACATTAATTTTGATTTATTCAGGTTCAAGTGGGGTGTCCACAATATTTGCTTGTAACTTTGTTAATTTTCTACATACAGATTTGAAATTTCATAAATGGGTGCTTATAAGCCAGTGGTTTATAGTTATGTAATTTTAGCTGATCTTTCTGATTAAATTTGACTTTTATGGGCAGGTAAATTTAATTAACAGGTGTAAAAACAATAACATTATGAATAAACACTAAAATTCATATCCTTAAAACATCTTACATGTTTGATTTGTTACTAAAATTATCCCAGATGTCAACCTCCAACAATTTTACATTTTTTAAGATGAAGTACATTAATTTGAATTAATTAAAATACATGTATAATTGGTACAAGATTTTATTCTTTCTCTATATTTCATTCAAACATTTTCATAGAAAATAAAGTACAAAACTATTTTACTAGTCATACCATTGGCTATGTACTCGTATACAATTTAAGGAATTAATTTACATAACAGAATGCATCTAATAAAAATAGCTCATTAACAGGTGAGACAAAGGTGAATACAGGTGTGTAACATACTGAATATTAATATGTATTTCTCACTTTCACATATTTATGATAAAATGAAAAGGAATATGTGATAAAATAATATTGTTATGACATATTTCTGTAGCTCTATATTTAAGAGATGAGGAATTATGTACATTATTTACATTTGACAGATATTTGTCCTCATCTTGTTTGTTGTTAACACGACATTTCAGTTAATATACCCTCCAGCCTTCATCAGGTGCCTTGGGGAAATTTCGAACCTGGGTACTCATTCCTAAGGTATTTTTCGCTGTTGTTATTATTATCATTATCATTATTATTATTATTCGGGTCGCTGCCTGGAATCGAACTCGGAATCTTGGGGTTAGTAGCTCATGCTCTTAACCCCAAGATTCTGAGTTTGATTCCAGGCAGTGACCTGAATAATAATAATAATAATAACATCGAAAAATACCTTAGGAATGAGAACCCAGGTTCAAAATTTCCCCAAGACACCTGATGAAGGTAGGAAGGTATATCAGCCGAAACGTTGTGTTAACAACAAAACTACCCAAAGCACCCTTTACACAAGGGCACTTTGCAAATAGGAACACCTATACGAAGTCTCAATCTGATACCCTTTCGCAGTTTTTCTTTTATGCAGCAAACTTTTTTCTTCCATTTATTTTTTCCACTTTATGGAAGTCAATATTTTCTCTGTTGACATCCACCTCAGTTAATTTTGCTTTTCTCCCAGTTCTGTGCTTTCACAGTATTTATACTTGAATAAAGGCAGGAAAGGCTTCATCTCACATTATCTCAAAGCTACAAGAATTCAATAGTGTGATTTGTTTAGTTTTTTTAGCGATTTCGTAGAGCAGGTGGATACAGCCGGATTTGACCGGTTTGAACAAATAAAGGGGAATTAGTTTTGGCCGGTTTGAACTCTAAATGGTTAACTCAATATGTTGCAGGTACTTATCTTGTTGAGCGTATAAGAGGAATCAGATGTTGTGTGCAAGAGAGAAGACTAAGTATGGACATGTGATGTGTCTAAAGGATGACAGCTGGGTAGAGAACTATTGAGTGATCCAAGTGGAAGGAACCTGTGCAAAGGAGGACCAAGGAAGATATGGAAACAAATTATGAAAGATGATCTCAGGAAACTGAATCTTATGAAGATGGTGTCAAAGAACCTCAAGTGGCAAGCTGTTGTGCTAAGGAAAACTGGTCCAATCTATACAAGCATGGGAAAATGTCATAAAATTATGATAATGATATTCACAAACTCAGTATGATCACATATTTTTGGTAGTTATTTGATCTATAAAAAGATAGAAGTTGGGATCCAGTACAACATTTAAACTCAAACTATTGTTTGACTCGAGCATCTGTGCTTCTGTGCTTTCTTTGCCTTTTTCTCTCCATATAAAATATTGATGGCATTTTTTTTTTTCTAAACTTACCTGTCAGTTATTAAGATTATGTTCTTTTTGTTGTGATGTTATTCTTGTATTTAAATTTCGTTAGATCAACAAAACCTCAATCTGACAATGGTAGAAATAATTACATTGATGACAGGTTTTATCCTGCTTGTTGTTAGTGTCTTTATCAGATGCCTGTAGACTTTAAACTTGGTTTAAATTATGGTAGAAATTTCTAGGTATGAATCAAGAGGCTGACATGAGTGGAATTACATTTGTTGCTATTCTACAATTCAAAAGGATTTGATTGACAGTTAATATTGAAGCTTAAGTCATGTGTTACATAAAAGTACAAAGATAAAATTTCTATTCTGAAGAAAGTTATAGATTGTACTGCTGTAGCCTCATTTATTATTTTATTGCTCATATATTTCAAGGTTTATTGTCCTGCAGTCAGTTTGTAAAATTAGACACATCTCTCACCAAATACTTTCTTTTCCAGTTTGTTGATCACTGCCACAGGACATATAAAACTAACAGATTTTGGTTTATCTAAAGTTGGTTTGATGAGCTGTAAGTATTTATTGGTCATTCTTGTTTAATAAAATCTTCCATCTGTGTTGTCGTTTCCACCAACAATATAGTAAAGTCTTATAATGCAATTAGTAACAAAAATCCTAGTTGATATTCAAGTATATTAAACTTTGAATTTATTTGTTGTGTTGTTATGCCATAACATTATATACAGCTTACAAAAATATACAAATCTTAAGAAAAGCATCATTGTAACATCCAGTTTCTCACCATAAAATATTTAGGTAGATTCTTTATTATAATCTTGGAGTTCCACTGAAAGAGCCTATAAAGCCAGGCTGGACATTTCTTCCTAATTATCCCTTTTCTCTCTGACCACCAAGACATTTCAGCATCAACTATTGAGACACTTTTTACAAATTATATTATTATCATGCTTTAAAAATTCTAAAATTTATTTAAATTTATCACACATATTTTAAATATAAAAGAAAAAACTATACGAGTGGTTGCTAAAGAGTTGCTGGCTTTGGATAAAAGAAAACATGGAAGGATTAGTTAATTATGATTTTATTCAACATATTCCCCTCTCAGATTCACACAATTATGCAGCGGCCCTTCACTGTTTCTATAGCCTGTAAAAGAACTCAAACAGTTGGGCCCCCAACCAGGCCTTTTGCAATACCTTTTAAACCAGGAACTTTTTAACAACCCCTTTGTATATATAAATGTAGGTGTGGCTATGTAGTGGTTAAGAAGTGTGCTTTACAACCATGTGGTTTCAAGTTGAGTCCTACTTCATTGTGAGGCACTTTGACATTTAATACAGCCTGAGGCCAACCAATGCCATGTGAGCACACTTAGTAGATGGAAATTGCAGGAAGCCCACTATGTCTATGTGGGTGCATATGTGATTATATTCCATGCAAATCAGTGTTGGTTTTAACATCCCTTGTTGACATTATGACCAGTTACTCTGCTCTTTCAATGACCTGGCAATAGGAAGAGCATCCAGTTAGTAAAACCTGTTTCAAATGACATCCCCATCTAAACAACCAATGCTGATATGGCGGGAAAAAGAGTATTAAGAAACAAAACAGTTTTCCTATTCTTTTAAAATACAAAAAAAAATTGAAATTTAGGATTAAATTTTATTATTCTTTTATTTGTGTGCTTCTCATTTCTAATCCACTCCTAACTATTTCTTTTTATATCTTCATCTAGTGACTACAAATATGTACGAAGGAGCTATTGATAAAGATTGTAAACAATTCAAAGACAAACAAGTATTTGGCACTCCAGAATACATTGCGCCTGAGGTCATCTTAAGGCAAGGTTATGGTGAGTAGAATTAAAATTTTTCACCGTCTCCACTAATCCTTTAAACTAAACTATTATAACAGTTTTGTTTGTTTTTGTGGCTTATTTTCTTTTTTTTTCCTTTCTCCTCTTAGATGTAGCTGTACTGATTACTAGAACTCCTAACACCATTGCCTACTTAAAGCTATCACTACCACTGGCTTTACTTAACCAAGTGTCATACTTGTTACATTGTTCTCTTAAATGGTTCCGTGACATTTCCCTTGTTAGGACAAGACAAAAACATTTAGGAGGATTTTAACTCATCACTTCTGGCTAATGAAACTTGTTTGTCAAGCCAACAAGGCAACTTCTATGTGGTCGCTTGGCTTGGTAAAAATAGCAGCCAAATTTCATTCAAATCATAATGCGCACCATCCTATGAAAGAAAAGACACATTAGATAACATAATCTTAAATACCCTAGAAAGATGGGATGATCATAACTGAAATACCTTAGATCATAGACCTGCTTGATTAAGACTGACTACAGAGAGCTAAACAAAAACATTTTCCTGCTTTGCATCATATAGGTTTATAAAAACTTCCACCCTTATCCCTAATTACATGTCTGAACAAATCAAAAATAATCATGCTTTAAATGAGAAACTCTTTCTGGTATCACAGCCTACAGTGTTACGAATGGAAGGCTATGTTAGGTAATGTAGTCAAAGAAATGTTTGTTTGTTTTTCTGTTCTTTAATTAAAATTGTTTTTTTGTTTCTTTAATTTCAGGAAAACCTGTTGATTGGTGGTCAATGGGGATAATCCTATTCGAGTTTCTAACTGGATATGTTCCTTTTTTCGGGAAAACACCGGAAATCCTCTTTTCCCAAGTCATCAATGGTGTGTTCTCAATATTATCTTTTGTTCTGGGTTTTTTTTTTTTCATAGTTGAGAATTTTAGTTACATGTCAGGGAATCACATGATCAAAGTACTCAGTAATCTAGCTATTGAAATCTTTAACTCTTTAACATTCAGATTATACTGTCAAATGTAATGCTTTTTAATCTACCTTGTATTTTAATTCATCATGTATTATCTCATAGCTTTGAAATTTTGATGATGTGGTTGTATATTTTTAAAATGGCATTGATGGGTAAGTGTGATAGGCTGCATTCTGGCTGGTTACAACATATAACAAGTGGCATATTTGGGTTGGGTGTAGCTAGTTTAAATGCTAAATGGTTAATACCTTGAGAAAGAGGAAACAACAGACATATATATATATATGTATGTATAGTTAGTTGTCATTATTTTTGTTAACCATTCCTCTGAGATTTACAATATCTGTGCTTCATCATTGTTTTAAGCATCCACTTCTCCATTCTTGCTTGAATCAAATGGAATTCGTTGAGGCAGAATTTTTATGGCTGGATGCCCTTTTTCTTGCCAACTGTCACTGTTTCCAAGTCAGGTAATATTTCTCTGTGGTCAGACATGTTTTTCCACAGAAATCTGGAAACAAACAACATAGCTTGAATGGCATTGAAGCTTGTTGACAACCATCACATGACTCCTAGACAAGGGTACACACACACACACATACACGCACGCACACACTCTCACACATGATGGGCTTCTTTCAGTTTTCATCTATCGCACACATCTACTTAATAAGCTTTGATTAACCTGGAGCTACAGTAGAAGAAATTTGCCATGTAACTGCACATTGGAACTGAACTTCACATGGGTGGGAAGCAAGCTTCTTAACCTCACGGCTACCTCTGTGCTTCCATTTCCTATCAGTATTGTCGGTAGTTTAGAAGTCATTAAAGAATCCAGCAAATTTCTTTGAATATAATTATTTCAGTTATATTGATGATTCCCCTGGGATAGCATGATTCTCACAATACCTCTTCTCCAATTAAATAGGGTTAATAACACCTTCTACAGATATATCAGCTCAATTAAATACGGTTAATAACACCTGTAGATATATCAGCTCACCAAATAATCAAAACATTGACCCCAATTTTCATACTTTTATGACCTGAATAGAATATTGATTGATTTATTTTTGTTCATTTTTCCATGACTGATTTCAAATTTTGCCAGGATCAACTTTACATTTCATCCACTACTACTACTACTCCATGGGTCACATTAGTAACTAACTTTGTTTCTAACTTTGGCACAAGACCAGTAATTTTGCAGTATGGAGATTTAGTCAGTTCTTACCACACAGCCACTCCTGTGTCTATTCGTAAATATTTATAAACATCTAATTATTTCTCGTTTTCATAATCTATTTCAGAACAATTTGAATGGCCACCAGAGAAAGAATTGAAAGTGCAGGATGAAGCTAAAGATTTAATAACTCAACTGCTCAGGAATAATCCAAGGGAGCGTATTGGCTCTGGTGGTGCCCACCAAGTGAAAGAACATGAATTCTTCCAGAGTGTAGACTGGGATGGATTGTTACGGCAGAAAGCTGAGTTTGTTCCACAATTAGACAGTGAAGAGGACACAAGCTACTTTGATAGTGAGTATTGACACTTTCATCATCATCATTTAACAGCTGCTTTTCTATGGCTTAGATGGGTCTGACGGAATTTGAGGCAGATTTTCTACTGTTGGATGCTCTTCCTGCTGCCAACGCTTATCTGTTTCTAAGCAAGGTAATATTTAGATAACTTAAACTTTGTTATTTAGTTAGTACCAGATGTTTAGTTTAGAGTTATCCAGTATATGTTGAATATAGTTGTGGATGGTTTAATCAGCTGCTGTTGTTCTTCTTTTCTAGCCCGAACTGACCGCTATAGCCACCCTGACCTGGAAACTGAGGACACGGAAGATGATACAGATGACATCATGTTTCACAGCTTCTCATCTTGTTCTCCACGGTACAACAAACTCAGTTTGAAACTGGAGGATTCTCAAGAGGTAAGCGCAGTGTTCAATATTTCAACTTTGTCAGCTAACCAGAACAACCACATCATTGAATAATTTAAGGATTTAACCTTTTGCCTGTTCCTGTATAGTTATTTAATCAGTGGTTATAAACATTACGACTATTTCCTCTGTTTTCAACTGTACGAAATAAAGTTAGATATTTCAAACAGAATAAAAGAAATCCTGGGACCTGAGGGAAATATATTGTTTTTCTTGTTAGAATTGGTGAATCTCAAATCATATATGAACACCTTTTACTTTCTTACCCACTTCATCGTCATCAGTCACCCCTCTTCTTCCCTGCCTCCCCTACTTGTTCTTCATTCATTATCTTTGCCACTTCACCCATTTCCTATCTATCACTCTCCCATTTACTCATACAACCTTCACACTCCTAGTTCTTCTGTCTTCATTCAGTTCTACTCGCCTTGTATCATGAAAGGTGCGTACGGGTGCCTCATCGCTGCTGTTTTTATCTCTTTCCTTCCCCCCACCCTAATACTTTCCCCTCTGACCTCTTCTAAAATGTAAGTAAAATAGCCTTGTGATCCCTCTACAAGAGATCTATTTTCTTCTGGCCTCTTCTCTCTTACTTTAACCCCATCATCATCACATTTAAAGCCACCTCTCTAAGAGTTTGTAGTCTTGCAAGCTACATAGCTACCTCGCTAATGCTGATGGCATAAGTAAAACATCCTGCATACATTATGAAGTGGTTGGCATTAAAAAGGACATCCAGCTGTCAAACCATTCAATCCATGCCAGTATGGAACAAAGACTTTAAATGATGATGGCAACGACTTCATTCACATTTCCCTATTTCCATCTGTTGTTATCTGATTAGATTTTATTTTTGTAATGTTTAATAAGCATTTTATTTGTAGTGGGTTTTTTTGTTTCTTTTTTCATGAATTTGTGTCTTTTATAACTATTCTTGTAGGAGCGGAAAGATCGAAGGCGACACTCTAGCTCAGATGAAATTCGAACACGTTTGCTGGAGAAACAAGTTCTTGACCGGAAAGATTCCAATCAGTCAGAAAGTTCTGAGAGCTCAATAGAAGTACAACGTGTCCTCCGAATTAACAGTACAGGGAGCAGTTATGGAGACAGTCTGCTAGACATATCCAGTTCAAGTAGCAGGTTAGAACTCACACTGCGAGATGATGATATCTTTACTGCTGCCATAGATTGGTACGTTAGTCTGCTGCTGCTATTGTCTCTGCCAGCTTCATGCTTCCATCTCTTCCCCTGCACACTCCACCATTCCTTTCCAATTAAATTTCTTCTCCCAACTCTTTGAGAAAAAGTATTACAGATTCAGCTCCATAATTATCTTTACCTTGAAATATTCTTCAATCCATAATTCATTTGTCCAAATTTTAGTTTCTGTGTTATAAAATTTGTTGATAATTAAATATTTGATAAGTTTTTTTGATAATTTTCATTGATTAGAATGAATTTATTGAAAAGGAAAAATATCTTGGGAAAACTGAAGGGTTTTATATACATATTTAATCTTTATAAGATATATCTGTGTGTGTGTGTGTATGTATGTATATACATACACATCTGTGTGTGTGTATATATATTTCTTGTTTCAAACATTTGATTGTGGCTGTGCTGGAAACAACCCCTGGACTTATTCTTTGTTAGCTTAATACTTATTCTAGCTGTTTCTTTTGCCGAATCGCTTAGTGACGGGCACATAAACACACCAGCATCAGTTATCAAGCAATGGTGATGAAGACAAACATAGACACACAAATACGTACATATATATATATATATACACACACACGACATGGTTCTTTTCAATTTCTGCCTACCATATCCACTCATAAGGCTTTGGTCAGCCTAAGGCTATAGTAAAAGACACTTGCCCAAGGTGCCACACAGTGGGACTGAATCCGGAACCATGTGGTTGGGAAACAAGCTTCATACCACACAGCCACTCCTGTACCTAATATTAATATACTTAAGTAACAGCATATTTAAAATATTAAAGAAAATACTTTGTGATTAATCAGTGAAATAAAACATCTCAAATTTAGTAGAGTATTATATTTATATATTATAATTTATGTCCTAAATACACTGTAGTGAATTTACTTTTCATCTTCAAGTGATTCTGAAATGCTTATCTTTTATTTTTGTGAGATCTGAAGTCAGTGGAGTTTACTTTCTTATAAAATTGGTATCATCAGCTCTATGTAAGCACTATTGTTCCCTATATCTGTTGTTGCCATGGAAAAGAATCATTGCATCCCCTGTAGCCATTCAAGAATATGCAATTTTTTCTGTTTTTGCCTCTTCTCAAGCTTTTATTTTTCTTGTGTTTTCTATCTTAGCAGTAACATCTAAGCAAAATTCTAGTTTCTTGAAGAAAAATTGGCTTCAAAATTTATGCATTAATATTTTCTGTTTGGCCATGATTTTTTTTTTTTTTGTTTTCTTTTCGTTGCATCTATGTGGGTTGCTAGTTTTGTTATATTTATTTAATGTTTGTTGTTTATTTCTATTATAAACCAATAACTTTTCTTGTTGATGAATCAGATTGCTTCATTTTAAACCAATAATTTTTCTTGGTGAATCTGCTTCATTAGGTGTTGGCTTTTTACTATCAGTTTTCTACATCTAAATTTGTCTTCTTTGATATTTTCTGTCTATTGAGATTATGCTGTTTGACAAAAAAACTCCTTCACTTTGCTTTTGCTTTCTCTATTGTGTGTGTGTTGAATTGACAAAATTGCTAGAACATTGAACAAAATACCTTGCAGTATTTGTTTTGGCTATTTACGTTCTGAGTTCAAATCCCACTGAGGTTAACTTCACATTTCATCCTTTTTTGATGGATGAAATAAAGTACCATTCAAGCAATGGGGATTGGTGTAATCAGCTAACCCCCTCCCTGCCTTTCCAAATTGCTGGTCTTATGCCTACATCAAAACACCATTGTTTAATCCTTTAGTATTTAAACAAGTCATATCCAACCCAAATATTCTTCCTACTTTATGTTCAAAATGGCCAAACGTGGCCTCCCACACCAACCCTACAAAACATGTCAATGAATAAACATTACATGGGACAGAATAATGTGAATGCTAAAGGATTAAATGCAGTGAGATGGACAAAATACCTTGTGTTATTTCATCCAGTTATTTACCTTCTGAGTTCAAATCCTGCCAAGGTATACTTTGCCCTTCATCCCCCTTAGATCAGTAAGATGGAATGCCAGTCATGTACTGGGGTTGATGGATCAGCAAATCCTCTCCTTTTTCACTTACTGGCTTTGTGCCTAAATCAGAAACCACGACCTGACAAGCAAATCTGTGGTATTGAGCAGAATATTTGCTGTAGCCCATCTTTTATACCAAGACAAAACAATGTACATGATAACACTTCCAATCAATTAAGATCAGAAGCTATGAGAGCCACTGCCTGGTACTGCATCCGGGCATGGTATATCATCATCATCATCATCATCATCATCATCGTTATTAAGGCAGTGAGCTGGCAGAATTGTTAGCTTAGCAGCATTTTCTCCATCTTTATGTTCTGAGTTCAAATTCCACCAAGATCGATTTTGCCTTTCATCCTTTTAGAGTCGATAAATTAAGTACCTGTGAAACATTGGACTTGATGTAATCGACTGGTCCCCTCTCCAAAAGTTTCAGGCCTTGTGCCTTTAGCAGAAAGGATTATTATTGTCATCATCATAAGGTGGCAAACTGGCAAAATCATTTACTTTCTGGGCTCAAATCCTGTCAAGGTCAGCATTGCCATTTGCCCTTTTTGGGGTCAATAAAATAAAGTACCAGTCAAGTAATGGGGTTGATGTAATCAACTTGCTCTTTCCCACAAAAAATTGATCGCCTTGTGCCAAAATTCTAAATTATTTATTATATATATATGGAGGTGGGTTGGCAGAATAAGTAGAGCATCAGACAAAATGCCTTGTAGCTTCTGTTCAGGCCCTCCATGTTCTGAGTCACTTTTGCCTTTCATCTTTTTGGGGTTGATAAATAAAGTACCAATCAAGTACAAGAGATGATTTAATTGACTAACCCTCTCCCTCCTCGCAAATTCAAGGCCTTGTGCCTAAACAAAAACAATTATTATTACTATTTTCATAAACACTTGAAATTATTAACAACAGCATAAAATTTGAGTCTCTGTGTACATGTTTGTGTTTACATGTGTGTGTTTGTGTGTTATAAAACAGTTAAATGGGAGCTTTCTTTTGAATTAATTTTTGATAAATAATTAACTACATTTTACAAAATGAATTTCTTGTCTCTTAAACATTAGCTGTGGCATTATTAAACAGATGTTGTAGTTGTTTTGTTATAGATATTCTTATAGTATATATTCTTTTGATTACTTATATAATGTGTGTGTGTACGTACATCATATATATATATATATATATATATATATATATATATATATATATATTTGAAGGTTTGGAGGTGATGTACAGAAATTATATAGAAAAAAATTAAGGTACTCAGAAATCTGGACGTTTGTACATTTACAGATTTTTATTAATGTCACATATTAAATAAAGCGCTTTTCACCTAGTCGTGTAGGATTTTCAAATTGTTTTTCAATATATATATATATATATATATTGTCTTCTTCTTTTGTGTGTGTGTGTTTGCTGGGTTTTAATCTCTTTCTGTTTTTTTTTGGTCTTACAGTGAACAGCCAGCTCAGGTTTGCGAGACAGAAAAGACTACGAGCACAACAAAGTCTTCCTTGTCATCAAGCACGCCACAAACCCAGCAACAGCAGCAGCAGCAGCAACAGCAGCAGCAACAACAACAACAGCAGCAGCAGCAACAGATACCCAAATTCTCTATCTCGACTGCATGTGACGCCGATATTCCTCCTTCCAAAGGTTAGTACACCAATGCTTGACCAGTGATATTACAGTCCACATAACATCATCTTCATCGGGTATTATCATCTACTTTCAAGCAGATTTAATACCAGCTGCTCCTATCTTAGATGCTCCTGTGATCACCTTATGCTTTCACAGTATTTCAAGTCATCCATCCACATAATTCTTGGGTTCCTCCCCTACATTCTCTCCTCCAATTCCCCTCTGTCTTTGTAACCCCACCAGGTTTCACATTGAACACTACTCTTAGCACTCTGGAATTCCTTCTCTGGTCATGTCTCCCCACGAAGCCAATAATCAGGGGTATTTCAGTGAGGATCATCCTGTGTCTTTATATTTTAATATAGCATAGTGTATAATGGACTACAGTATCCAATGTCTTCCCTTTTTTTTTAGACTATCTGGGTTTTATTTGTGAGAGATCTGACTGCTATTTTTAGCAGATCAAGTAATAGCTCAGTTGGTTTCATACTTTTAGACTCTCTCCCTCCCTTCTCCTTTCTGCTTTTTTTTGTTTCTCCCACCTCTTTCTTTCTCTTATAACTGACGGGTTTCTTTTCATTTCTTTTGTTATTCTTCTTACAGAACTCTCTCCAGTGGATGAGATTGACAATAAAGACAGTGGAACCAGCTCGGGGAGGAGTAAGGCAACCACCACAACAACAACTACTACCACTACTACTACTACAACTGCTGTCACCACAACAACAGCCACTGCAGTGTCTTTGGTTGGCGGTGAGAGTGTAGAACGCACAACTAACAGCACGCCATTAGTTACCACTGCATCCTCTAAAGCTGCTACCAGCGTGGTCCCGTCCACTTATAGTGAGAGAACTAGGACTTCTGGTAGTAACGAGGATGTTGTGAAACTACAGAAGTCAGCTTCAGCTAGCGCCCTCACACTACTAGTGCATTCTATAGGTCAGTCAGCTTTCTTTATCTCATCGCTTTTCTTCTTCCTTTATGTGTGTGTGTGTGTGTGTGTTCCGGCATTCTTGTCAAGTCTTAGATAAACAAGATACAATAAGTTCTTTACAATTAAATAAATGCATTTGAATAACTATACAAATGTCTATTAAACAAAAAAAAAAAAGAAATCTGTTGAAATATATATGCGAGATGAGAGCAGCTTCCTGCTGCTCACATAAATACTTTCTCTGTTTTTTCAGTCATTTCTGTGAAAGATATCTGTTTGTAGAGAACAGAGTAAAAGGTTTTGTGGAGTTGATGGTAGTATAGGGAGAAATGGTTTCTTCATAGAAAGGTTATCATCAAGGTTGGACTTATAAACCTTTGATAAAAAATAACAATAAAACAATCCTGATATAAATAAATAGCTATGTTAAATATACTTTTTGTATTATTACGCTCCTGACCAATATGATTACATGCATGTGTATATATGTGTGTATATTTTTTTAAATAATCAGCATAAGTTACTGAGTGACTCAAGGGCCAAGAGTTTTGTGCGTTGTGCCAATGCACAAAACTTTCAGCGCTTGAGTCACTCTGTAACGTCTGCTGATTATTAATAATAAAGAACTACAGTTTTATTTTCCTTTTTGCATATACATATAACAGGGGTATTAGTGAGGGTTATAAGCTCTCTTAGTACACCAGGCTAACAATATTGTTTAGTTTAGTAAAGAACACAGCATCAAATTTAATGTAACAAAGAAAAATATGTATTGACCATTGTTTATACCTTGTCTTTATATATATATATATATATATATGCAGTATGGGCCAATGGTTAAGTAGTTTGCTTTGCAGTCTTAAGGTCTCAGTTTTGAGTCCACTGCATGCCATCTCAGGCAGGTTTCATTTTCTATAACCTTATGCTGACCCCATATTTTGTGAGTGAAATTAGGTGTGTGGAAACTGTAGAAGCCCCTCAGATTGTACCCGTAATTGAAAGGTACAGTCTTGTCATGCTGACTCTGCCTGAGAATTACATTAAGGGTACGTGTGTTTGTGGAATAGGCTTTGGACCATCAAATGTTCATTAGGGCCAAGCTTTCCCCTGTTGATCAAATTAGCATCATATGCTAGACTTGAACACTAACCCCTTGTATTCCTGAACTACTCTTACTTACTAGCTCTAACTTCTTGGGAGGATCTAAGATGAATCAGAGTTTCGTAAAAAATATGATCGGTATAATGCCTCTGTCCTCTCCTTTGATGTTTCAGAGGTTCAGAGAGAAAAAAATGATGTTTGAATTTGCTTCATTTGATCACACTGTTCGTTATGATCCCAAAAAGCATTTGGCTGGTCAGCAGAACATTCTGTGGTCATACAGAACTGGTCAATGAAGGTTTTTGCAGGAGAGTTAACCTCTGTAAACCATATTAAATACAATAAACACTGGTTAGGCCTTGTCTATGTTGGCCACTTCAATTCTTTTCAAAGCTGGGATGTTGGATGTAGAAATAAAAGGATTCAGTTGTTTCAACTAAAACTGTTGAATGGAAAGATAGTTCTGAAATGCTTGGTATTTCTGGAAACGGACAGATTGTCCAGGCATTCAGGGTTATCCTTCACGATTAACAGATTGTTCTGACATCCTGGGTATTTCTGAAAATCTGCAGTTTGTTCAAATATCCTGGATATATCTGAAAATAGTTTGTTCTGACATCCTCGATATCTTTGGAAATTGACAGATTGTCCTAATAATTTGGATAATTCTGGAAATGGGCAGATCATTCTGACATCCTGAATGTTTCTGGAAACAAATAGATTGTCCTGACATTCTGGGTATGTCTGTGAATCAACTAATTGTTTTAACATGCTGCATAGTTCTGGAAATTAACAGATTGTTCAGACATTCCTGATACTTCAGGAAATTTACAAAATATCCTGACATTTTGAACATTTCTGAAAATGGACTGATTATTCTGACATTATTGGTATTTTGGAAATTCGAGCTTTTCTTCTGTCTATTTTTTACCGTTTTTCATAGTCTTATGGCCAAGCTGGACCATTTTATATGAGTCTTTAATTGATTGATTTTGACCTTATTAGGGCTTGCTGGTTGCTATCATGACATTACCGCTTTTGAGTTGTTTAGTCAGTCCTATATATCTAATTTCTTCACTGAGATAACACATCAGCTAAATTACTGTTAAAACCTTGTTACTGGAATCTCAGTATTGAGAATATGACACCTGTTATGATATCACAAGTTTGATAGGATAAAGAAACAGCCTTTGTATTATCTATTTTATATTATTTACAAAGATAAATTAACATAACATTGTTGCAATGACAGTATTTAGTGAAATGGTACCATATCAGGGTAACTTCACCCTTAAAATAGCACATGACACTGTTGCTCTGTGTGTGTGTGTGTGTGTGTTTTGTATGTAGTAATTTTCATTTTTACTTATAGCTGCTAAAAACTGATAATAGTGAAGAGAAAATACAAAATTATATAGATATATATATTCATTTTGAGCAACAGAAACAGTATTAGTTCAAAATAGCAATCTGTCTATCATTCTTGAAGCAGATTCATTCATGAAAGCCTTATAAACTGTATATATACACATACACACATTTCTGTATATTTAATATTCTAAGGTAATATTCTAAGATAATGCGAATTTTGTTTTCCATCACTCTCTCAACACAAATTCTTATATTCGGTGAAGTTCACTTCTGGTTGTTATTGTTTTTGTCCATCTTGAATCATGATTTTCATTTCTGTTTTGATATGACTAAACTTTTATCGCTGTTCAGCTCTGAGGTCAGCAAAGCAATTCTGTTTAATTAGTCTTGTAGCCAACAAGTTTTTTCTCGTCTTCTTAGTTGTAGTCCATATATGTCAGTCTAGTAGACTGGTGTGTGTGTGTTTTTATATATACACATATAACTACAGATAGCTAACAAGCATAAAGACATATGCAAATTATGCATGAATGAGAAAACAATAGAGAGTGAAAATTTGTATAATGACCATTTTAATCCTTGAAGGGGAATTATGTACCCTAATGTTAGACTATTTTTTATAGTCAGTGTATGGTGAAACCTTTTAATTCTGTAAAGATATTATTTATTACATGATAACAGATTGTGTATACATGAAGTTTGCTCTTGATGTACACACAAATATATACGTATGGTATGGTATGGTGGTGTGAATGTGTATATGTATGTATGTGCGTGTGTGTGTGTGTGTGACATGATATAGGTAGTTAGGTAAATCCTGGCTGTTTCCTCTTGAAGCACATCTGCTTATTTACATTATTATTATTATATTGTATTCATAGTAGCTGCTGTAAGTTAAAATGTGTATTAAAATTGGGAATTGTGGAAATATTATTTGCGGAGTTATTGTATAACAAAACAGGAAAGTGGAAATTGTTTGGTATTATTGATAAAAAATACCAAAAAAATTCCACTTTCTTATATCAATCATCATTATTTAATGTCCATCTTCTGTGAAGGCATGGGTTAGATAGTCTGCCAATATCCAACAAGTCATTGGATTGTGTTGTACTCCAGTGTTTGCTTTGACATGGTGTCTATGGCTGGACATTCTCCTTAATGCCAAACCACTTTACAGAATGTATTGGCTCCTCTTTTTTACATGATACCTGCAGTAGTAAGGTCACCGTGCAGCTCACAAAACTAAAGCTGACTTAGTGGGAGTATAGCAGGGTAGGAGGCAGCTTTATGCTAAGTGTCGAGAAGTTAGGGTATGATTGAGGGACTGGAACAAGTTTGTTACTGCAAAGGAGATGCATGGTTATTTCTGCTTGTATAAGAGTCAATGGAAGTATTCAAAGTGAAACTGGAAACAGTAATAAAGATGATGGTATGAGTTATAGTACTCTTAAGGTACATTATGTATATTGCTTTATGATCAAAATAAGCTTTCCCATAGAAACTTCTTTTTATTGACCCTTGCACTATCTTGAGAAAATTTAATCCCATATGTTGTATAAAGTATCTCAGCTATTTCTATCTATTTATTGTTCCGATGATGGCTTACCTAGCCAAAACTTTGAAGTCACTGTCAACAACATTTTTGAATAAGAATTATATATATGAACAACAGAGCCAGTATTAGTTCAAAATAGTGATCTGTATATCATACTTAAAGCTTATACATTGTTGAAAGCCTAATTAACTGCAGTGTTCATCTCAAGAAAGCATCACTTAGAGATGTATAGTGTTAAAAAACAGAAATATATCAGTAACAGATGAAATTGTCCAACCTTCAGTGACTCTTTCTATCTAGCTGTAGATAAAGACATGCAGCCCATCTCTTTCTGTGTCTCTAACAGACTGTTATCAGCAGATGTCTTTAGCTTAACATATAATTCTAAGTATTTCATGTCAAACTATTCCAAGTTCTTTAAATCACTACCTGAAGAATGAAGACACAATTTTCAGTAATTCTGCCACGTACATTATTTTCCAGCATACAAGTTGATATAGTGGTAAACATGTAGTGTAAACATTTAAACTTCATCACTATCTTTCCTAATCCTGCTGCATTTCACATGGAATTTATGTTCCTCCAAACTTGTTGTGATGTATAAATCAAATGGTCTTTTCGGGCTGAAAATTTTGATCTGAAAAATTGGACTTTTGTATGCTGGAAAATACAATTTCTAAAATTTTAAATGAATGAAAACTTACAATAAATGTTTGCTTCTTATTAAGCCATTTTGAGAAGACTTTTGTTTTTTCCTTCTTCACTTTATATCATCAAGATTAGTTTTCTTTTAAGATGTTGTTGATTCTGTGTGTGCATTTTCTCCAGGTCATCCATTGGATAACTCCGGGGAACTGACTAAGCGTAGACTCTTCTTCCCAGGTATATTTCTTAACCAGCCACCCCTCATACTCCTTTATTCCATTTCAACTGTTTGAGACTCTTGTGTGGCAATCGCTGCCTGTCTTCTTGTGTTGTCACCAGAACCCCTACACTGTTTGTTTGATTTCTTTTTTATATATATTTCTCTTCAATATTTTTGTTTTTTTATAGAAAATTATTGCTTCATCCCCAGATTTATTGCAATTTAGCTTGTTTTATCAAATCTAATTTCTTTTTTGTTAATCATTTTCACTCCTTCCCTGTCCCCATTCAAATATATATGTCTGACCAAACTTGGCTCTTTGTAGAATTTAAACCATTCCTTAGAGTAATTCCTATTTCAGCTGTTTTCCTTCTGTTCTATGCATGTCTTCGATAATAGAACACTCATTTCTTACTTATTCTCTCTCTCTCTCTTACACACACATAAAACATACACTCTATCACACATACCCACACTCAAATATTCATGCATGATCAAAATATATTCATTTCATCTATGCATTCTGTCTTAATGTTTTTATCTATCCCAACACTGGTAAACTAACCTGGAAAAATTGCATGTGAATATTTATAACTCTTAACAATTGTTTTTGATTTCGGCAGAAAGTTACAATTTTGAGAGGTGGGTTTAGTCATTACCATCAGCCTTAGTACATGAATGGTTTTTTTATCGGTTCTGAAAGGATGGGCGGCAGAGTTTAAGCTCAGAACCTAAAGACCCAGAACAAATACTGCTCAGCAATTTTTCAAAAGTTCTTATCATTTCTGCCAATGCACCATCCTTAATAATAATGGTCCCATTGTTATAATAATGGGCTAGCAATCTCTTGCTCCATAGCCAACAGGCAGAGGAAAACTGCCTGGCCTCCTGGCCAATGGTCAATGACAAGAGTGTCCGGCCCACAAAAGTTGCCCCTGCTCAGTAAAACTCCACAAGTCAGCAATACTCAGATCATACACGTGTATGTAGAACAAATTTATCTCGGAGCAAGCCCAGATGATGATTCTTCTGTAGAACTTACCTTGAAATACCAATGCCATCCCCACTTTCTGTAGCTTCACCAGGCCATTGAATTTTGGAAGTTATCCTGGGTCCTGGGTTGAGAGTCTTTGAGAATGCAGCAACCAGTTGACTTTCACCAGCACATAAAGACTCCCTGAGAATGTCACCACTCTTCTCTATCATTTATCCTCTTTAGAAAGTTACTGTGGAAGTTCTAACTTCCATATTAGCCATGTTGCTAACTGGCAGAGCTCTGTAAATGGCTGACAACATTACAGATGCCTGGTTTTGAGAAACGTAAATGGAGTTAGAGATTGTGCAACTGGTAAAAGATAAGATTAAAACAGATGTTTTGAAGAATTGCCAGGACAAAGCTTCAAAATTTGTTTACATCATGCCTACCACCACCAACATCATATAACCATCATGACACCAAACACACACACAGGCAGCACTAGGAGGAAGGACACTATAAGCAAGGTTCAGTGGTTATAATGTGTAGTTGTGTTTTAACAATTCCTCTGAAGAAGGATGGTGTTCTTGTTGTTAGTCCCAAGTTCAAATCTGTCATTGATATATTAGTGAGTAACTGAGCACCAGTCTGTTGATGGCGTGGCTCTCTCTCTCTCTCTCTCTCTCTCTCTCTCTCTTTCTCTCTTTCTCTCTCTTTCTCTCTCTCTCTTTCTCTCTCTCTCTCTCTCTCTCTCTCTCTTTCTCTCTCTCTCTCTCTCTCTCTCTCCATCTCCATCTCCATCTCCATCAATGACCCACTGAGTTAAGTGATGGAAGGTTCAGAGGGTGTCTGTGTTTGTTTCAACTACACATCACCTAAAACAATTAGTGAAAATACGGTCCATGTTTACCAAGGCCTACTGACTTGTAAATGGCGGTGGGCTTTCTGTGGGCCCAGTATGGCTGAATGGTTAAGAAGTTCACTTTACCATCATGAAGTCATGATTTCAATTCTACTGTGTGACATCTTGAGATAGCGTCATTATTTTACAACTTTGAGTTGACCGATACCTTGTGAGTGAAATTGGGTTGGGAGAAACTGTATAAAAGTCTGTCGAATGGATTTCAAAAGTCCAGCATTGACACACATTGTATCATGCTGTTTCTATCTGAAGATTACTTTAAAGGTACATTTATCTATAGAATACTCAGCCACTTACGTACTAATTCGATGAGTCTGATAGTTTGGTTGCTCAAATAACTGTATGCCTGTTGTCAGAAATTCTAACTGAGACCTGTTATTCATTCCAGCTCTGTACGGAGTTCAAATACTGCTGGGAGTCACTTTGCCTTTCATCCTTTGAAGGACAGTAAACTGGCAGTTCTATTCTGAGTCAATTCTTTTCTGTCTTTCTCTCTCTCTCTCTCTCTCTCTCTCTATATATATATATATATATATATATATGTTTGTGT
>NC_068989.1:41611540-41626106 GCF_001194135.2 Octopus bimaculoides | reverse complement strand
TCGTGTGACAACTGAAGCTGGTGTGTTTACATCCTTGCAACATAGCGGTTCAGCAAAAGAGACCGATAGAATAAGTACTAGGCTTACAAAGAATAAGTCCTGGGGTCGATTTGCTCGTCTAAAAGCAGTGCTCCCACATGGCTGCAGTCAAATGGCTGAAACAAATAAAAGAATATATCTAATAAGTATTCATTACTGCACTTAATGTCTCTGTAATCTTAAGTGGCCATCTTAGTTTTAGTCATACTGTATATGAAATATTTCTATTTTTGTGATAGCAATTTGTGGCAAGATTTTCTAGACTGCCAAGTCTTCCTGTCTATAATTTGGCCATTTACAGATATTTCATAGCCCACAGTATTTGTTAGTCTCTATTTTGTACATGTAAAAACTCCATATCTCAGCTTCCATTGTTTTTCTCTTGAAACGGTCTGTAAATTTTGAAACCTTGATGTAGGCATCCATTCTGTGATTGCACATACGTGTCTGCATAGACATGTGCACACACATACACACAACTTTTGTAAGTATATATATAGACGTGTGTTAGAATGTGTTATTAAAATCTCCCTCTCTTGTCTTTTATTATTGCTGCTAAGTCACTTCAAGAGATGGCATCAATGCTTTATTAAAGGAAGTCTCCTACTCCACCCTCTTTCTCATTGCCATTATCCCCCACTTCTCTCTCTCCATCCTGTTTCTGATTCAGTCCATCTCCTTGTAGAAATACATCAATACCTTGCTACCCCAACTACAACAGCAATAAAAAAGCCACCTATTTTGTCTTTATTTGATTTCATTCATTTTACTCTCATGTTTTTTTTTCTTTTCTTTTTTCTGCTTCAGTAGATTATAATTTACTTTTCATTCCTTAGACTTGTTATCAAGGTAACAATTTGCATGTATCATTGCTGCCTTACCATGTCTCTTGATGCATGTCATCGCAGCAGCACTTACTGCACAGCAGCTTTTCTACTTTGTATTCTTTTTTTTTTTTCAATTTTAATCTTTCTTATTTTTCTCTTTGCCGAAAATAATACAGAATCCATTGCCTATGCAATTCTTTTTGCATGGTACTTTATAAACAACATTGATCAATCTTTCCATTCAAGTCATTATTATTGACTTTTCACTCATTCTAACTTATGTGTGTATATATATATATATATATATATATATATATACACACATAACATATATAAAGTATAGACATCCATATATTTGTTTGCATATATATATATATATGCACATGCAAATATTATCTAACTCATTTAATGCAATAACTATTTCTAACTCTTTGTCTCAACAGTTCCTTCACTGTTTTCTATTGTTGAACTTTGTCAATAACACACAATTTGCAGAATATTTTCTTTCAAACAATTCCGTTTCTTAACGTGACGTCTTGTGGCATTTGTTATCTTCTCTTGGCTTCTTTAATTATTATTAAAAATAAATAATAAAATTAATTAATTAAGAATGATGTTTAATATTTTTAGGCTTTTCTTATGTGTTTTTGTCTTTGTGGTTGTAATTTTGTTTTTAATTCTTCATTGGTTGAAATGTAATGCTTTAGTGTATTTTTTGTCTGGAAAGCTTGATAAATTTGTTCCTATCAGCTGAACCCCCTTAAACTCTTTAATTATAATTAAACATAAATTTTAATGTTATTTTATTGACTTCATCTTACTGAATTACATAAATGGTCGTTTTATTCTGTCTAATATATCAATCTTTCCCACATAAAGTAAATATCACTTTGTAAATCTTAAGAATATTTTGTAATTAGTTTCATTCAAAAAAATTGTCTGAAATCAAAATTAAAGCATCTTTAATGAGATGCATTTTAACTTTTCTCTTTGGTCCTTTTTTTTTTTTTCCAGTTTGTGATTTAACTCTTTAGCATTTAAACCAACCATATTCTATGTTCAAACAAACCAGATCTCACACATACTCTACAATATCATTTTAAACATAAACAATCTCATGATGGAAATCTCAAGGCTACAAGATAATGCATGATTAATTAAAAACAAATCTAAATAAATAAGCATTACATTTGACAGAATAATCCGAATGCTAAAGGGTTAAAAATATATAGTATGCGTTTTTATTAACTGTGTGTGTATGTTTTAGTCTGTGTATGTGCCTGTTTATGTGTATAACTTATAATAAATGTATCACATTTTATTATCTTCATATCAATTAATATATCTTTTTTGTGATATTGCAGAAGATTTACTTATCCAGCCCTTAAACTCTCCTGGGGGTTCAAGCACCAGTTCCCGCGATGGCTCTCCGTCCAGAGATATCTCTCCACTTACCAGGAACTTAAAGCCGCCACTAGTCATCAAGAAAGGTCCTCAAGGGTTTGGATTCCGTATCCAAGCCATCCGGGTATATCTAGGTGATACAGACCTGTACACTCTGCAACATATGGTTGTTGTAAGTACTATTCCTTTGCTTTATTTTCTCAGGTTTTTTTTTTTTTTATGATTGAGTAGGGTATTGAAAACTGAGCAGTTAAGAACTTGTTAGTTCTTGGTCAAATAACATCAGAGAAGATTTATCTTTTTACTTCATGAAATGATTTGATGTTAATTCAATCAACTCTACCAAGGTTATTGTCTGTGCGCATTGTAAATATGTATGCTTAGACATTTTTGAGATTAAAGTGAATGTGGTTTCACCGCACAGCTATAAGTAGTAACAGCTGTGTAATTGGAGATTTATTTTTCTAGTTTGTGGTTAGAGTTGACATCCTACTTTCAAGCATTGCCCTGATGGAATCATTTCCAATGTAATCCTGTTTTATCCCAATTCCATCAGCACCATCAACATGATAGCAATACTTCTATATGTAAAAGGCTGAGTCACATGTCATATTTTCATTTGCTGGTTTCTGTGATGCTTTAGGAACGTCAGTTATAGGATGAGGTGTTATAACTGAGCAAAAGGAGGAGAGAGAGAGAATTAAAACATTGGTTGAAAAAGGATGTGAGCGCTAAGTGTTGTTAAATAAAATATTGAAATGGGAAACTTTTGTACTTATAAACATTTGTGATTCATTTCGAATGCTGTGTTTTCCAGCAACCATGTTGTGTGCTTGGTTCTTCTCTACCCATGCACATCTCACCCTCAACTGGAAGCCGCATCCACCTATAAGAATCTTGTCTTATTTTGTTTCTTATTTCTTTATTCCCCACAAGGGGCTAAACATAGAGGGGACAAACAAGGACAGACAAACGGATTAAGTCGATTACATCGACCCCGGTGCATAACTGATTCTTAATTTATCGACCCCGAAAGGATAAAAGGCAAAGTCGACCTCGGCAGAATTTGAACTCAGAATTTAACGGCAGATGAAATACTGCTAAGCATTTTGTCCGGCGTGTTAACGTTTCTGCCAGCTCGCCGCCCTCTTGTCTTATTTTGTTTCTGTTAAGCATTGTGTGTTGATGAGGGACTTGACACCACTCAATCTGTTATATTATATTGACAGCTAAGTTGCTTAACTCTTTAGCATTTAAACAGGCCAAATCCGGCCCTAATATTCTACCTACCTTATGTTGAAACTAGTCAGATCCAGATTCTCATACTGCTTGGTCGTTTTGGATGCAGCTTCCAGTTGAGGGTGAGATGTGTATGGGTAGAGAAGAACCAAGCACGTTTCGAAATCTTGAAGCTATGACATAATGCATGGTTAATTGAAAACAATGTGAATAGATAAGCATTACATTTGACTGAGTAATCTGAATGCTAAAGTGGGAAATGCCTTCACTTACCTGGATACTCTTATGTAGTTAAGTATGTCTCTTAAGTATGTAAAAGCCTGCCAACAACAGATTTCAGCTTTTAACTCTACCCAAATGATGGTATTTCAGTGCTTTGTTAATACATCATATTTCTGAACTTCCATGTTCGTTTTTTCTTCCCTACTCTCTCTATCTTGTAGTAACTATTTCCTTCTATTTGATACTCATATTCTTCATTCTGCACAACTGGGGGAGTTCACATTTTTGTGAGTCTAAACTGTTTTGGGAACCTTTCTCTTAGTTTTGATTTCTTGGTATATTGTTTCAAAAACCACAAATTCTCTACGAATCTTCATTCTTTCCTTACTGATCCAAGATATGTGTAGTGCATGTTCTAGTCTGGCAGCCGGAGGTCAACTGTATTATGTACTTTGACCTATGAGACAACACAGACTTATGATAGGAAACAGTATCTTTATCTTCTACAGGTCTTGTCTCTTTCGTTTTGTTTAGTTTCTCTCACTCTGTTAAGCTTTTACAGTTGTATATATTTTTGCTCAGCATTTCAACCTTTAAATAAATGTAATATTTTGATCATTTCTGTTGCAGGCGGTTGAGACAAGTGGTCCTGCTTTTGAAGCTGGTTTACGTCCTGGTTGTCTGATAACTCATATCAATGATGAATGTATCCAAAGTCTATTGCACACCCAGGTTGTGCAGCTCATTCTCAGTGGTGGGAATGTTCTGCAGATCCGGTCAGTGCCGTTGGAAAACACAACAATTAAAACTGGAACGCGAAGGCATCGAAGCAATCCTGGGAAAATGGCACGTCGTATTTGTCACAAGAAACGAGAGAAAAGTGGTGAGAAGAAGAAAGGACGGTCATTGTTCCGAAAACTGAGTAAGAAGGCTGAGCAACATATACACCCTGGCTCACCAATGAGCGCAAACAGAACATTCAGTCCTCTCAGTAAGTCTCTATCTTCAGCTGAAAGTTCACCAAACTTGCCGAGGTCTGCTCGTTCTCTACCTATCAATATGCCATGGTCAACACCAGAGTCCGCTGCTGGAAGTTCATCTACCAGTAGCTCACCCAGCTCTAGCGGGCCAAGTTCCCCAGCCACTTCCTCCCACTATGGCCGGCCTAGCTCCTTGCATGGCCTGAAACACCACAAACGTGCTCAGAGTATGAAATCCCCCCATCGGCGTAAATCTGTGCACAACATTCCCCTCTCACCTTTAGCAAGGACTCCTTCCCCATCTCCAATGGCAACATCTCCAACACGGAGCCCCAGCCCACTTGCTTTCACGCAGGGACATCATGCTGGCAGTTCTAACACAGTACAGCACACATACCCAGCTCAACTTACTGCTTCCGGTTCTCCTGTACCCCACACAGCCTCACGCAGATCTTTCACAAGGCCCAAAAGCTGTGAGCCTGGGTCACCTCTGTTGCGATGTACACTATCTCCAGAACGACTACATCCCAACACAGCAGAGAAGACTCATCTCAGGAAAAGTCCTTGGCAGGAGAAACAGTCAGTCAGTGAATCTTTGTGAGAATGAAGGATTAATTCACTGCTGCTTCCCCTTGCACCGTTCACATGTAAGTGAAAACTTGCTCCCATCATAGCATTATGCTGTTGTTTGAAGGGATGTATATAGTAATTTAGAAAGTTTTCTCAGCTCAAGAATCGATTTCAAAAGAAGAAAGACTAACACAACCACAAAGCTTTAAATATGAATTGAAGAAAAATATATAAATTATATGAACTGATGATAACATTTTCCAAACCCTCACCCCATCCTAAACAAGAAATGTGATTAAAAAATTTCCCACTCCTCACTAAAAACAGAGCTCAAAAAAAAAAAAAAAAAAAACAATTTATTGAAAATTACAATACCCACAATGAATAGTGTTTCAACTCCACTAAAATATTATAAAAGGAATGTTGAAGAAAAAAAAAACAAAAAACAACATTATTTCTCATGAGACCAACTTTGACTTTTTAAAATTATCTTCAGTATTTGAGTTCTATTTAAAATTATTTTTTTTCCAATTATTCTCTTCACTGACTCTAAATAATGTTTTGTTTTTGTTGTTCTCATTAACATTTTTTTTTTTTTTTCAAAATTTTAACACCCTCTCCAATACCACCATATTTTGTTTCATTCAGTGATTATTTATTTTTATTTCCCTCCTTTTTTTTTTTTATTCTCTGACCAACTATTTTCTAACATCTCCCCCTACATGCAACACCAAAACAACTCACCACCACCCCCACCAAGCATAACATTTCATATTTGGTTAACTTCAGCTGTTGTCTGTCCATTCTGTCAAGTGGTTGTGATATTTTGCTAGCGATAGATCCCACACATACATGATGTACAGAGTGCAGTTTTGAAACGCCAACTTGCCCTAATCTTTCATGTCAGTATTTCTGTCGATTTGTGTTACATTTTACGTTTAAGATTGTGCATTTAAACTGTTTTCTTTTCTAATTTCTTTCCCCTCTTCTTTCTTGTCAAACTTAATGAAATTCTACAGCCACAGTGAATTATAATATTAATTAATCTCAGTACTAACTCAACTTATGCCCAGATATCTGGTTTTATTCTGCATCAGCCATTGACTCACTATTTTGGTCAATGAAATTTGTGCTGTTGTCTCTTTTATTTTTCAATTTATATTTTTCCCACGGGGCTTTTGTTGAGAAATTATCATTGTTGGGTCAATTATTTCAGTGTCTATCATCAGTCAGTAATCTCAGAAATATTTCTGTCTGAGATGTAAAAAAACAGAAATGATCTAGAACTTTCCTATGATTAGTAGGACAACGTGTTTGGCAGAAAGATTACCTATTCTAGTTTTTGGAATGAAGAATTTCATGACAACTGCCATCGCTTGTATCAAATAGTTGTTTTTTTTTTTACTTTTCTTTTCTACACAGAAATATTTAATTCCATCTTAGAAAATGCTGTGTCTGGTATATTTATAAAACAGTAAAACTTGGCATATTTTCTCTAAAATTTCCATAGCCTAGGACCGTGGTACCGAGTGTATTTTTATTGTCTTTTAACACTTATCAAATGTTTGACATCTCTCTGTGTGTGTCTGTTGTGTAAATTGTAGCTGCTTTGAGATAGTACCTTAACTGAGAGACATGTTTGACACAGCAATGTGTTAGTTGAAGTTGGTCAAATTGCTTCCTTGCAAGTCTGCAACCGTAACAATACTAGTCTACCTAGAAAGGCAATCCCTGTGATATATATATATATATATGAAAAAAAAAAAAAAAAAAAAAAAAAAGATTTAAAAAACGAAAAATGTAAAAAGAAAAAAAGAAAGATAAAAAAAAGTGATTTAGAGTTGTCTTCTTTAAACTTTTTTCTTCTTTCCTTTCATTGACAAAACTGGTGTTTAATCAGTTTCTATGGAAATTCTTTCTAATTTTAAATCTTTTAATTTTTGGCCCTTGTTGCCTCCCATTTCCTTTCACTTCCCCAACCCATATCTCTTCTTGTCATTGTATATACAACATTTTTCACCCCCTACAAACACCACATATGCTTATTCTTCTTTATCCATCCCTCACTTTCCAACTTTTGACTTGGTTGAAAGTCAACTTTTTTTAAGGCTGTGTGCTTTGTCTAGTCCCCCCATCCCAATTTATATTTCTTGGTGACAAACAAAGGTGAATGATATGGGATTTTTTTGTTTGTTTGTTTTTTTTTTACCTTCCTTAAATCAATTACATATTCATTCATTATAAATTATATTCTCATTTAATGTTTTCTTTTCAAAAAAGCAAGATAAAGTAAAATGTATTATATTGCTCTGATGGTTTGAAACTTACACACTCATGCGTGCACGCACAAACATACACACATATTAATCCGCCTAGTATGAAGATAACCAAACAAGTTACTGTTGTTAATGAAAGAATTTAAACAGATGACAAACTAACAGCCACCATGGTGACTAAAACAGTAGTCTTTACTGGTTTTATTCCTTTTTCAATTTTCAATGTGATTTTGGATTACTTTTTTTTTTTTTTTTAAATATCTGAATATGAAATGAGCAGTGAAACAACTTGAATTTGGAAATCTTTCATTCCCATGTTGACAAACCTACTTTTTTTTTTTTTAAATTAAATCTTATTTTATCCTGAACAACACCGCCCCGAACCTCTGCTATAGCCTGCCATAACAATGAGGCATTCATCACCATTTGTCTTATGGTTAAAAAAAAAATTAAACAGCAGCCTACATCAGATGTTTCTCATTTATAGTGTGTGTGTATGTGTGATATTGTTAGTGAGGAAAGATTTTCATGGCAACTGGTCTCACCAAGTATTATGTTGTTATGTCTGTCCATAGAATTAATCTGTCTTCTAAATATTGTAAGTCCTTTGTTAGTTTGGCAAGGCCACTTCATTCAGTCCTTAACACCCAACATATATTTACATACAGCTCTGGCTGTTATGATTCTTTTATTGTCTGTATTCCATGCTAGTTGTTTGTTTGATTCCTAATTCAAGACTCTGGGATGGGGGAATAGAATGTTTCAATTGAGCCAGAGGGATTAGGGAACGGGTTGGGTTAGAGGTAGGGGTGGGTATGGCAAAATTAATATTTAAATATAAGCAGTTAAAAAACTGGGGAAAAAAATTATTCTATGTATTTTGAGTACTGAACAACTGAAAAAATTTCTACTAATCTAATGTTGGGATTTATCTCTTAAGTTAAAATAAACACTAATGGGAAGAAGATTCTTATATATAACTTTATGGTACCCCATGATGTGTATCTTGTATAAACTTTAATACATCTACACACATAATGTATATCATATAACCTTAAAATATGTACATACATGGTGTAAAGCTTATATATATACTTAATGCATGTACATAGATGTACATCTTACAGAAATTTGGTTTATATATCATGGACATTCTTTTTCCACTAATCTTAATGTATAATTTGTAAAAAAAATATATATATATACCCATAACCAGCTTCTGTTAGGTTGTCCATGAACACATATGATATTGTAGTGGCTATTCAGGGTGGTTGCTTGTATTTGCGAAGTGTGTGTGTGTGTGTGTGTGTGTGTGTGTTTCTTTTTTATTATTAATATTATTATTGTTATTCAGCTGTCATTTCTTCCTTTCTTTTGTCACCAGTATATTATATATAATATATATATATCTATATTTTTTTCTACTTTTTCATTCCTTAACCTTCCCTCTCCCCCCAACCCACCCCCAGATTTCTTTCTTTGTTTACTTATTCAATTTGGAAAACTAAATTAAGGAAACAGCAAAGAAAAGAAAAAAAAAATTGGTAAAGATTTATTATCTCGCCCAAATTCCTTTCAGTATTCTTTATTTCTTTTTAAACCGATAATTATTTATTATTTGTAAAAAGTATTATTATTATTATTATTTTAATAAGGGTTGTGGATTGGCAGAATTGTTAGAGCGTCAGACAAAATGCCTTGCTGTATTTGTTCCAGCTCTTTATGTTGTTCTGAGTTCAAACCCCACCCAGGTCAACTTTGCCTTTCATCTCTCCAGAGATTGATAAAATAAGTACCAGTCAGTCAAGTACTGGGAGTCATTGGTATCGACTTTGCCCCTTCCTCTCAAAATTACTGGCCTCTGTGCCTAAATCAGAAACCATTACTATTAGTATTAGAACTGTGGATTGTCAGAATCATTAGAAAGTTGGCTAAAATATCTTGTGGTATTTTTTTTCAAACTTCTTATGTTCTGGATTCAAATTTCACCAGGGTCAACTTTGCCTTTCATCCCTCCGGGGTCACTAAAATAAAGTACCGGTCAAGCACTGGGGTTGATGGTATCGACTAACTCCATCTCCTTAAAATTTCTGGCCTCTTGCCTAAGAGACCATTATTATTTTTATTATTATTATTATTGTGAAGTCTGGTATGGCAATAAGTTTTTGGCCAATTGAGTCAACAAGTGAATTTTGATTCCCCATTTAAAGAAACTGTCACTTATGTTACACAAATGCCATTGAAAAGGGCATTGGCTTCACAAAATCTCTTCTAACCATTCTTTGAATGACAAATCTCAAATTTTAATTCTACATAAGAAATTACAGTTAGTATTGATATTTTTATTATTATTATTACATTATTCTTATTGTTGTTCTTCTTATTATTACCTGTTTTCCCACCCACCACGAGACAGAAGTAATGTAATATTGCCAAGTTCAGTTTGTAAATCTGTCAGCAGAAGACAGATATTAATCATTGCTTTAAGCCTTCTAAATTTCTGACTATTAAACACATCTGTGATGTTCTGATAGTTTGTCGTTCTATTTTAATCTAATGTTCATATTTTAATAAACCATCCTTCTACATAATCCCTGTAGACAGGACAAACTGAATATTTGTGTCTTATTTGTTATTATCATTATGATTAAGGTAGCAAGGTGGCAGAATCATTAGCATGCTGGGTAAAATACTTAGCAGCATTTCATTCATCTCTATGTTCTGGGTTCAAATTCTGCCTAAGTCAGTTTTACCTTTCATCCTTTTGAGGTTGATAAAATAAGTACCAGTTGAGTACAGGGGTTGACATAATCAACTTACTCCTCCCCCAAAATTGCTGGCCTTGTGCTAAAATTTGAAATCATTATTATTAATGGTTACAATACTTTGGAGCTTAGAGCTCCATAAGTTTTAAGAGATTTATCAATCGTTTTGGCTGATCAAAGCCCATTCAGAAACAACCTGAACAACAACAGCAAGAGTGAGAAGAAAAACAAGAATGTTGTCATCAACAGCAGAAGCAACAACAAGAACAAAAAATGTTTGACACCTTATCTTTTTGAGGGTAGTTAACCAATGGACTGTACATTCGGTGCAATATCTGAACGGTAAGGCCTTTCCAGTACAAAAATGATATTGTAAAACAAGGTGTTATGATGTTTAGAAAGGAGGAAAAGACTAACTCTGAGTGAAAAACCATTATGCATTTCTCACAAGAGGAGGTAACTTAAATTCCCTACTTCTGCAGAAACTGGAAAATTCCTCCAAGATGTGTGGCCTGCACTACTACACGTACACAAAGAAAAATAGTACAAGACTACTACATTCTGACAAGTGGTGAAGAATTGATGAACTCCCTAAAACACCATCAGACACAATGCTAATACAAACCAAAACACACTTGTATCAATACATATGATAAGCTCTCCAGTTTCTGCCTACCAAATTCACTCACAAGGCTTTGGTTGGCCCTGGACTTGTATGAGAAACTTGCCCAAGTGCCATTGCTGTATAATTATTTTTAGGTTCTTTTTAATAATCCTTATGTAATATGTTAGCATCAGTTAAAATATTATATATCTATATAGAGTCATCCATGTGTCCTTTGCCATATTATACTGGAGATTGTCATGAAAAGGAACCTCAATGATGTCTCCTTCACATCACAGTTGGAACTTGTCCTCAACTGCAGTGATGGTAGATGTCCAGATAGTGAAAACTTTTTTCACTGAGAGGGGTAAGTCAGTCATCTGATATGTCATTATATGCAAAGTTTGTCACTTTGGTTTATGGCTGACAGCTGAAGTGACAAAACTTTACTCTGAGAGCAACATGTATTGTCAATAATGACATATCATAATTCCTATATTTATTAAATGGTAAACCATTGTCATCATCATTTAACATCTATATTCTATACTGGCATTGGTTGACTGGTTTGACAGGACCTAATTGGTCCAAGGACTGCATTATGTTCCATGGTTTCTACATCTGGATGCCCCTCCTAAGACCAACCACTTTATAGCATGTGATGGTTGCTTTTTTTCATGTTGCCAGCAGTAGTGGTGTCACCCATGCAGCTTGTAAAACTACAAATCCCAAGAAAGTGGAGTAGCTTTATACTCAGAGATAAGGGGTTAAAGTACAAGAGAAGGGGCTGAATCACAACTGTTTCTTGTCACAGAGGATCTACATGACTATTCAGTGTAGAAGAGAATGTAGGAATGATATATCTTTTACCTTTTATTTGTTTTTCAGTCATTAGACTGCAGCTATGCTGGGGCCTTGAAGAATTTTTAGTCAAATGAATTGACCTCAGTACTTAACTTTTACTTTTTTAAAGCCTAGTTCCTATTAGATCAGTCTCTTTTGCTGAACTGGTAAGTTTCAGGGATGTAAACATACCAACACCACTTGCTAAGCAAACCAAACACACACATATATATATACATTATTTATATATATATATATATATATATATATATATATATATATATATATATATACAACAGGCTCCTCTCAGTTTCTGTCTACCAGATCCACTCACACGGCTTTGGTCAGACCAAGGCGACAGTAGAAGACACTTGCCCAAGGTACCATGCAGTGGGACTGAACCCAGAACCATGTGGTTGGGAAGCAAGCTCCTTACCACATAATCACAATATAACACTAACCTTCCTGCAGTTTCTCTCTATCAATTTCATTTACAAGGCATTGACCAGCCTATGGTTATTGTAGAAGATACTAGTTGACAAGGCCCATACAGTGAGGAAGAAAACCCCTAAACCACAGAGTTCCAAATGAATTCCTGAACCATACAGACATGCCTGTGCTTAATAAATAATATCTAACAGTTCTAGCGTGGAGGCGCAATGGCCCAGTGGTTAGGGCAGCGGACTTGCGGTCATAGGGTCGCAGTTTCGATTCCCAGACCGGGCGTTGTGAGTGTTTATTGAGCGAAAACACCTAAAGCTCATGGCGAACCCTGTTGTACTCTTTCACCACAACTTTCTCTCACTCTTACATCCTGTTTTTGTTGTACCTGTAATTCAAAGGGCCAGCCTTGTCATACTGTGTCACTCAGAATATTTCCGAGAACTATGTTAAGGGTACACGTGTCTGTGGAGTGCTCAGCCACTTGCACATTAATTTCACGAGCAGGCTGTTCCGTTGATCGGATCAACTGGAACCCTCGATGTCGTAAGCGACGGAGTGCCAACACACAACAGTTCTAGCACTCGATATAGAAATCAAGTTACAATCAAAGGCAAGTGGAGGCAGATTTGAAAGAGCAAAAGTAGCTCCAACCACCATTGTCACCAAGATGTTTCATCATTTTGCTGCATGAATGCAAATATTTACATATGAAGACACATGGCCTAGTGGTTAGGCTGTTGCACTCACAATCACTAGGTTGTGAGTTTGATTCCCAGACTGGGCAGTACATGTTCTTGAGCAAAACACTTCATTTCACATTGCTCCAGTCCTCCTTTCGCTCTGGTGGAAAATGTTCGCCAGTTCACCTAGCCAGTGGGGTGGTCTTATCTGAAAGTATTGTGACCAGTGAAGTGCAACAGCAGCTGATAGTTTGGCCAGTCATGTGTTCATGATACACACACACACACACACATATATATATAACCATCAACCATCATGGTTTTAACATTTGTTTTTTGTCACGACACCAGCACTTGTGAATTTGCCATGCAGCTTCCAAGAGATACGGATCTAAGTCTTGCAAGCTGCATGATGACCTCATTAGTACTGACACCCAGTGCATGCTGTATAGGTGGTTAGGGTTAGGAAGGGCATCCACCCATAGAAGACATGCCAAACCAGACATTGGATCATGATGCAGTTTAGTCAAACTGATCTATCTATGCCAGCATGGAACATGGATGTTAAATAATGATGAAAATGATGAGGATTTTCCATGTTTGGATAATTAGATAGGATTTATTGAGGTAGATTTTCTACCTGTATCCAAGCAAGGATATACTTTCCCCTATGGCACAATTACAAGCAACTGCTTGTATGATGAGGTATGTTTACAGTTAATTAGCATGTGATATCAAGACAGGCAGAAACACACATTTCATTTATACTACATCGTTTTTTCTTTCCATGCATGCATGGGTTTGATCAATAGTTCTGGACCTTTTTTTTTTTATTACCTATGAGTCCCTTTGATTACTATTTTACTCAGGTGGACCCCTTGTAGCCATTTCATTTTTATAAAACTAGTTTTCTAGATGATTCTTTCAATACTCCTATTTTGCTTTGCACATATTGTGTAGGTTGAACTGTGTAAACATTTGAGAAAGAAACCACTAGGTTTCTTTCAAAAAACATATCTAAAGCAAAATTTCATGGACCCTTGATTTACTTATTTTGCTTGTGTGGACCTCGCAAAAATCTTATATGGACCCTCAGAGGTCGTATGGATCTTGACTGAGAATCACTGGATTAGATGAATGTTATTTGAAGCATTGTAATACAGCCAGGTACCCTTGTTAATGCTACCTTTTTATCCAAATAAAGGATCTATTCCACACAGCCTTGCATATCTACAATAGGCTTCCACTCTGTTTCTAACAACTAATTTCCCTGACAAGGCATTGGTCAACCCGATGCTATAATAGAAGACACTTACTCAAAGTACTGCGTAGTTGGATTGAACTTGAGACTAGATGGTTATGAAGTACACTTCTTAACCACACAACCATGCTTGCACCTACAATGAAGTTAAACTTGCATACATTTAGAAAATAAATTTTCATAAAAACAGAAAAATTTTATTTTAAAACCATTATTTCTAAATTAACCGAAAATATGAAACATTGCAGTGGGTGTCTCTAGTTAGAGATATTGTTTCAAGGTATATAACTCCAATATGGATTAAAATTAAAGTTATTTCCCTTGATCCAATTCTACCATACAATATTGTCGCTCCTACAGTAGTTTCAGCATTTGAAGGCTTTTTTTTTTTTTTTTTTTTTTTTTTTTTTTT
>NC_068989.1:41604642-41611530 GCF_001194135.2 Octopus bimaculoides | reverse complement strand
TTTTTTTTTTTTTTTTTTTATTTTTATTTTTTAAATTTAACTATCTTGTTACCATTACTTCTGTTGAAATACACTGTTTTTCTTTCAATTAATTTTGAAAATAACGAAACAGTTAGTAGGAAAACTTTACTATTAAGCTGAAGTTTAGAATAAACTGAACAAAAACACTTTATTTCATGTGATGCAGTACCATTGAGCTGTAAGAGTAAACCTACGACAGACTGGTATCCGGGGAACGTTGTGATAAGGGTCACTTGTATACCATAGAAACATCCTATGAGTGATTGCTAGGACTCGAGACAACACTAAGGGAAGGGTACTGTTTAGATTAAATATGTGATCCCCAATGTGGGACAAGGAAAATTGTGGTGGGATTTGAGATTCAAAATGTGTTTTTGTTTAATGGAAAAGTGAAAATCTTTTTTCCTCGTAGTCAATGATATACTTTTTTTTTTAAATATACTTAGTACCAATAACAAAGAGTTATTGGTAGATTCTTTTGTATTAAATGTGATAAATATTAAAAATAAACTTGTTTTTTCCAACTACCAGTGGGCATACATTTTTCTAGAGAGTTACATTGGGGCCTGAAGGAAAATAGGTTGGGACCTTTAAAACAGGCAATCTGTACCATAAAGCCAAGGACGGTTTCTGGCAGTTTGGAATCAAGAGGGTTGCAGTAACTGTTGAATAATGTTTGTATTTGTCACTTTTTTTCGTTTTTACTTTTTACTGGTAAATTTTAAAGAAAAACTAAGTTACAATTAAGTAGAGTGTTTCTCCAAAGACAAGGTGTCCTGCCACACATATAGAAGACCTATAGATACTGAGTATTATTAAACAGTCACATCACTGACCTAAGACATGCTTCTTGGATTTATTGCATCACATTCCTATTAACATCAGCTCGGATTTGTGTCAGGCACAATGACAGACATGTAATGTTCTATCATTATGTGTCACAGCTACAAGCAATTAATTAGCAGAATCATTAGAGCACTGGAATGCCTTGTAGTGTTTAAACTGCAACTCTTTTCATGTTCTGAGTTCAAATCTTGCTGCGATCAACTTAGTTTTAATTATTTTCAGGTCAACAACAATAAAGTAGCAGTTAAGGTGCTGGTATCAATGCAATCAAGTTGTCGTCACCACCACCCAATGTCACTTTTGTGCCTAGGAGTTAGGGTGGTGAGATTGTTATAAGTTCATGGGTTCAGTTCCTAGACTAGACAGTATGTTGTGTCCTTTAGCAAGGTACTTCCATTTCATGTTGCTTCAAATTTAAGGCAGATTTTTCCACGGTTCTATGACCAAGGGCCCTTCCTTTTTCCAACCTTCAATCTGCTTCCAGCCAAGATATTGTCTTGGAAGATTGGAAATGAAGGACACCATTTGTATGATGGTGATGCTCCTTTACAACAAAATGTCAAGACAAGAAGTTGCAAGCACACATTTATACTTGCAAGTTGCATGGCAACTTCAATAGTACTCGGGTAAAGTGATTGGTATTAAGGAAGGGCACTCAGACATTTGGACTTGATGCAGTCCTTGGGCCATTAGATCCAATCAAACAGTCCAACCCATGACAGCATGGAACATAGATGTTAAATGACGATGGTTGTGTTGTAAGAACTTGCTTCCCAACCACATGGTTTCAGGTTCAGTCACAGTGCATGGCACCTTGGGCTGACTAAAGCCTTGTGAGTGGATTTGGCCGACGGAAAGTGAAAGAAACCCATTGTATAAATGTATACACCTATATGTGTGTCTGTATTTGTCCTTCACCAACTCTTGACACTGTTGGTGTATCAGCAGCAGAAATTGATACAATAAGTGCCAGGCTTTAAAAGAAAACATGTACTGGGATCAATTCATTTGACTAAAAATTCAAAGCAGTGTGCCAGCATGGCTGTAATCTAATGACTAAAAAAAGTTAAGGATATATGTTATGTACACATATGATGGGATTCTTTCAGATTCTGTCTACCAAATCTACTAACAAGGCTTTGAGCAGCCCAAGCTATGAGCTATAGTAGAAGACACTTTTCCAATGTGCCACACAGTGACACTGAACTCAAAATCATGTGCTTGGAAAGCAAACTTAACTTCACAGCTATGCCTATATTCTATCATTAGCAAATGAATTCTTTCCACATTAAATTGTTATTGAAGTCCCATCTCATCAATATCAGCACACTGACATTCTAGCAGTTTAACTTTTTAACATTTAATACGGCCATATGAAGCCCATTGTATCTTCAGTAATATTGATGAAATATGAGCAATATGCTACTGAGGAATGAAGGGAGATAATCTTACAAGGCAGTATACTGATGTAAAGAGTGAATCTGAGAGAAATACTTCCCTGAACAGCTTAAGTCTAATCATCATCGTTTTTACTGAGGCAGTTTTTCTATGGATGGATGCCCTTCCTGTCACCAACTATCATCCGTTTTGAAGCAAGGGTGATATTTCACTGTGGTTAGACATGCTTCTGCAGTATATTACAAATGAATGATATTGGTATCATGACAGTGATAATCATTTCTCAAGCTCAGCATCCTGACACTTGTTGCATTCTTTTATTTCCTCCATGACATTCAGTTATTATAATCACAAATTTGGATCTGGTCATTGTTTCTATGAATATATCTTTAATACTTTACTCGTTTCAGTCGTTAGACTGCAGCTATGCTGGGGCACTACTCTGGAGAATTTTTAGTCAAATGAATCAGTCCCAGTACTTTATTTATTTTTTTTCGGTCTGGTACTTATTCCATTGATCTCTTTTGCTGAACCAACAAGTTATAGGTAAGTAAACACAAAGACACACCAACACTGATTGTCAAACAGCGGTAGGGACAAACAGTCACACACACACACATATATATATGATGGGCTTCTTTCAGCTGTTTGCCAAATCCACTCACAAAGTTTTGGTTGGGAAGGAAGCTTCTTACCACACAGTGACACCTAGGCCTTCAAATTATTTTCTCTTGTTAAATTTTTTTTTTTTTTGCGGACACGATCTCAAGATTTTGTTAAACCAAACAAATATCTGTAATAATCCCAACCTATGAAAATTGAAACAGTTGATTCTTCACACTACCTTCTGTAATGCCATTAATACTTTGATGACCACTCTTCTTTTTTTTTAGTGAATTAACCACCTAATCCTACTCCTGGTCCAATGAGACAAACTTGTTTTAACCGTTTAGCATTCAGATTAGTCAAACATAATGCTTATATATTCATACTGTTTTGAATTAACCACGCATTACCTCATAGCTTTGAGATTTTGATGATGTGATTGCTCGTTTTCAGATGGGCATTGTAGTGTAAGTGTAAAAGCCTGGATTTGGCCATTTTGAACGTATAACTGGTAGAGCATTTTGGCCAGATATGGCCCATTTAAATTGAAACATTTCAACACAATTCATGTTCCCAACACCAGTTTAATAATGATTTCAAATTTTGGCACAAGACCAGTAAGTTCGAGGGAGGAGGCTAGTTGATTACATCGACTACAGTGCTCAACTGGAACTTACTTTATTGATGCTGAAGGGATGAAAAGCAAAGTTGACCATGGCAGATCTTGAAATGGAAATGTAAAGACAAAATGTTGCTAAGCATTTTGTTCAATGTGCTAATGATTCTCATTGCCTTACACCAGCTTAAGGCCATTTTACTAAATTTTTCATATTTTCAAAATCAACTGAAACAAAAGCAGTGTATTTCAAGAGAAATATGGTAACAAAATAATCAATGTGTCTAATTTAGATTCAAGGCTAGCAATTTTCAGGGAACGAAATTAGTTGGTTACATTGACCCCAGAGGGATAAAAAACAAAACTAGCCTTAGTGGGATTTGAACTCAGAATAAAATATGCCAGCATGGAAAACACATGTTAAATGGTAATGATGATGATAAGATCTGCTGGTTTCTCATTTAGGTACAAGGCCAGTAATTTTTTAGGGAAGGGGCTAAGTTGATTACACTGACCTCAGTGGAATTTGAACACAAAACAAATTTATAATCATTGTTTTAACATCCACTTTTCCATGCTTGCATGGGTCCTATGTGTCAGGTTCAACCAAGAATATTTAGGATCAATGTGACAGCTCTTTAAATTACAATCAATCTGACAAGCCTTTTATATAGTTTCTATACAGCCAATTACACCAGTAAGGTAAAAGTTGGCTTCAAACTATAGGAAGAGACACTCGTCCATCATGCCATGCTGTAAGACTGAACCTGGAGCCTTATGGCCATGTTGCAATCAACATCATTTAACATCAGTTTTCCATGCTGGCATGTGTTAGTGTGACCAGGACTAGTAAGCTGGAAAAGTTGCACCAAACTCCAGTCATCTGTTTTGGCCTGGTTTCTACAGCTGAATGCCCTTGCTAATGCCAACCACTAGAAAATGCAGTTTTTTTTTTTTTTTGTGTCACTGGTAATGACCATGATTCACTTAGCTTGATGTCTTCTCAAGCACACCAAATCACCAGAAGTCTGTCACTTGCCATATTCTCAGCTAAAGATCATATTTCACCACTTTCTCCCACATCTGCCTGGGTCTAGCCCTTCAACAATTAGATCAACACTTCTTTATGCAGCTGTTATCATATGCATCACATGACCATACTAGTGCAGTCTTCTCTCTTGCACACTACATCTAATGCCTCTTATACCCAATTTTTCTCTTAAAGAAAGAAGTTTATTCTTCAATGTCTCACCCACCTCAAGAACAAAGTTAAGTGCATTAAAATATTTAGTATTTTGTGTTGCAGTTAATAAACTTCACTAAAGAAGTTAAAGGTATGCTTAAGAAACTTACTTCCTTACTACATGGGTCCAAGTTCAGCCACTGTGCAGCACTTTGGGTATCTTCTACTACAGCCCCAGCCTAATTATAACCTTGTAAATGGATCTGGTAGACAAAAAGCAACCCATAGTACATATGTGTGTGAGAGATACTGTCTCCTTGTCTTCCTATCACACAATAGTTGTAAACATGCATCGTTGCTGTACATGTAGTGGTTTTTCGTTCCTAATCTTCCATGAAAACATCTGGATATGGGGAAATATCATCTAATTTGAAAAAAGTAACGATTGATATATCCAGTCAGAGAAAATCAGCCTCAACAATTTTTGTCCAGAACATGCATGGAAAAGTGGACATAAACCAATGACAATAGTATTCTGAAAATATTCTTTTATTCATTTACTTGTTTCAGTCATTTGACAGCAGCCATGCTGGAGCACTGCCCTGAAAGTTTTTTTAGGTGAAGAAATCGACCCCAAGACTTATTCTGTCAGTCACATTTGCTGAACCGCTAACATCAAGCAATGGTGGGGAGGAACAAACAAATCTATACATATATACAATGAGCTTCTTTCAGTTTCCGTCTACTGAATCTCCTCACAAGGCCTTGGTTGGGCTGAGACTATAGTAGAAGACGCTTGCCCAAGGTGCAATGTAGCATGACTGAACCCAGAATCATGTGGTTGGAAGCAAGCCATGAATTATTTTTCATCATCTTTCGACTGTGGTCATGCTGGAGTACCAACTCTAAGGGTTTTAATTGAATGAAATGACCCCAGTACATGTTTTTTAAGCCTGGTACTTATTCTATCAGTCTCTTTGGGCAAATTGCAAACTTATGGAGACATAAATACACCAGCATTGGTTGTCAGGCAGTGGTCGGGGACAAACACAGACACATATATACACGACAGGCTTCTTTCAGTTTCTGTGTACCAAACCCACTCAAAAGGCTTTGGTTGGCCCAAGGTTATAAATGAAGAATTTAGTAAAATAACTGTCATTAATAAGCTGATGTTTATAACAAATTAACAAGAAGTTTTGTTGGAGGGTTTTATTTAGATCATTTTAAAAACAGGAAGTTTGTACCTTAGAAGTAAGGTCAACCTCAGGTGAGTCATTATCAAAATGGTCCATTTTAACACATAAAACCTGCACTGTCTTCCTGAATATATAGAACTGGAAAACATTCTCCAATGAAGTCATGGTAATCTTTGTCAACCAAGAGATGCAGGTATGGCTAACTGAGTAAGAATTTCAGATCAATCCTACTATACAAACCTCTTGGACAAGAACGTCCAAGCATACCTTTTACCTATGAGTTAATCATTCCCTTGGGAATGGAATTCAATAGGCAGACCTGTACTATTTGGTACATCCATGGCCTTCTAAGTGCCTCCAGTTTACATTTTAGCATTTAAACAGCCCATATCTGGCCCAAATATTCTACCTGTTTTTATGCCGAAAACAGCCTAATCTGGCCTTTCACATCCACTCTACAATGTGATTTTAAAGAAAAAAAAAAAATCACATTGTGAAAATCTCAATGCTATGACTAATCTAAAACAATGTGAGTGAACAAATAAGCATTGTATTTGACAGAGTGATCTGAATGCTGAAGGGTTAACCAATCCCTTGTCAATGAAATTTAGTGAGCAGAACCGTACAAAAACGTGTGTGTGTGTGTGTCTTTTTCACCAAATGATGTAAGCATCAATGAGAAAGTTGGTTTCCATTGAGCAAAGCCCCTTACCATATTTGAACTTGGTACAGTCACTGCCACAAATGCAAGGAACCAACGATCAGCACTTGGAAAACCTGTAACTAAAAATGCTATTAGACAATAGTTTTACTATAAATATCAATCTTTTAATTAAGTCTTGGACAAATTATCACCAGAAATACTTCAAGAGCTTTAAGTGCCAGTATTTTATGCCTACTTTCTACAAAGGTATGGGACTGGACAAGTTGTGATGATCCAAGTCCTTTCCCATTCCAAGTCACTGGTACATGTCATTTTGGTTTGGTTTCTATGGCTAGGTGGTACCCTTCCTATCGCC
>NC_068989.1:41598629-41604542 GCF_001194135.2 Octopus bimaculoides | reverse complement strand
AACATGGAGAAAGCTTTAATACAATGGATAGAAGAAAACAATAAAAAAAAGGATACCAATAGATGGTAAAACCATAAAACAGATGGCATTACGATTTTACAAGAAGATTAATGATCTGGAGTCATCAAGTGCGTTACATCTGTCTAGTGATAAAAAGAAGAATGAATTTGCTGCAAGTACAAGATGGCTTACAAAATTCCTCAAAAGACACGCACTGCATAATATAAAAATGAGAGGTGAAATTTCATTGGCAGATAAGACAGCTGCTGAAAAATTTCTTCCAAAACTAGCCAAAATGATTGAAGAAGGCGGTTACATTTCAAACCATGTTTTCAATGCAGATGAAACTGGTCTCTTTTGGAAAAACTGCCAAACAGAAAGTATATAGCAAAATCAGAGAAAAGTGCCAGTTGTAAAAGATGCTTTAAATAAGTATCCACCCAACTCATATCAGCATTGGGAAATGGACATGAAACAAATGAACAAACAAGTACACAACTGACATTAACTGAATCAGTTTGTTCTTTCTTGTTTGGAAGAAAGGGGGAGGAGGGGGTTAAAGATGAAAAGGTCTTGTGTTTTGTCAAAATCATTATTTAAAAAGAAAATGGAATGGGTTAAAGAAAAACAATGACAGCAACATGCAAACACTCACATAAAAAAAAATTATTTAAAATGTTCTCTTCAGCTCTTGAATTTATTAAAAGATTTGAACCATTAAGATCTTAGGTTGTCACATAATTAAGAACTTAAGAAAATAACATCCTTAAAGTTTTCAGTGCAACAAAGGATAGCTAGAAACAAGAGCAGAATAGTTGTAGTAGAGAGAACAAGCAGATCTCATGACAGGATGCTACCATTGTCAGTTTTTAATTTTATTTTCCAAGTTTGTAGCAGTTTAGAGGAGGGGGAGAAAAAGAAAAAGGACTTATCAAAACCTTCAGAACTGAAGTGTTTAACACAAATATTTGAAAGTGATTTGTTTCAGGTAGGGTGATCAGATCTGTTAGAAATCTCCAAGATACCAGTACTTATGTTTCTCTTAGCAGATGAGAAACAACAGACAAAACACTAGTTTGTTGCAATTAAACCTTAACACATAAAACTGTAGTGGGCTTCAACTCAGGACAATGAAGCTAGAAGATTGATTATCTTACCTATTGAGTTTCATGAAAACAGTAATTTTGTCTTGCTTATTTAGTGGTTCCACTATTTATAGCCATATCCAGTCAGCAGCTGGTGTTGGAAGTAAGCTATAGAATACACATAAATCAGTGGGGAAAATGTGCTTTTATAAATAAGTAACATCATTTTAGGCATAGTTGTAGGGTTCACCTTGCAGCTATGTGAGTTGGAGTTCAGTTCCATTGCATGGCACCTTTGGCAAGTCTTCTACTCAAGCCTTGAGCCAACCAAAACATTCTGACTGAATTTGGTAGACAGAAACTGTAGGAAACCCAGACATGTGTTTGATGACAGTGACATCACAGTCTGTGCACATTCTGACTAGTCCCTCTGTACTTTCAAAGATCATCAAATTTTTTTTTTCTTCCATCATTCACCATTTTTTTAATGCCCAATTTTCATGCTTGCATAGGTCAGATACAATTCACTGAGGCAGAATTTCTGACCGTCTTGTTTCCAAAGTATTATCTCCCCATAACCAAGTATTTTTTTTTTCTTTTTACAGAGGACTGGAAATGAACATTGCTTGTATGACTGTGATGCTTGATCAAAACCATCATGTGACGTCAAGACAAGAGTACATTCAAACACATATATACATATTATATATAAATGTATGTATACAACATATTTTTCAGTCTCTAGCCACTCACAAGACTTCTGTTAGCCTGGAGCTATAGCAGAAGACACGTGCCTAAGGTGTTATGCAGTTGGATCAAGTGCAAAACAACATCTGCACCTATACAAAATACTTACCTAAGGTGTTGTGCAGTAGTAACCTGAAACTACAGAGCTAGGAAGCAAGCTTCTCAACTATACAACTAACTATGTGTGCATCTCACCACAAAATAAGGGTTGGTGACAGAAACAACATCTGAGTGTAGAATCCTGCTTCAACTTCCCATCTAAGTAAAAAACACAAACACACTTAACTGTGATGTAGAGATTGTACTTACTAGATAACCAAGGCAAATAATGGAGTCACAGCAAGTTTCAATAGTGGTGGTCATAATAAAGACACATGGAGATGAACACAATGTAAAGGTTCATTCCAGCAAGATTTAAATTCCTCACAGTTTAAAATTTTTAATGTTTATAACACAAAATTACTCATTAGAAAATTTGGTTCAACCATTTTGATAACCTGCCTGAGACTATTCTTAAACCCTCCATTAAAACTTCATGTTAATCTATGATCCAAATGCCAGCTTAATAAGTTATATTCTACCTCTATTATTATCAAACTGACCAGATCCAGCTTCTCACATCTAACTTATGTCATTCTAAAAATAAACAGTCACATCATTGAAATCTTAAAGCTAAGAGATAATGAATCCTTAATTCAAACAATGTGAATAAATACATATTATAGAATAATGTGAATGCTAAAGGATTAAAGAAGCTAATAAAAAGCAAAATTTCTAAAAATTGACCTGTTTTTTTTTTTTTTTTTTTGCTACAGGAAGAAAAGAAAAACAACTCGAACAATGAGAGTTGTGTTTTTCAATATCCCTGACAATGTTTACAGCCCAAGCTGCAGTTTTCAAATGTTAAAGAAAAAAGTTTAAAGGTTCTTTTCTATTTTAAATATATTACCTATTAAATGTGTCACCATATTTGCACTGAATCTGAATGCTTTTGTTTCAATTAATTTAGAAAATAATCTATTTATTAAAATAACTGCCATTATGAAGTTGGTGATTGGAAACCAATTTAGCATAAAATGTTGAGAGCTGGTTTTAATTTAGATGGCTTCCAAATAGGGAATTTGTATTATAGAACCAACACCTGTATTAAGCAGGTCAGCATCAAAAGAGTTGAATAACTGAGCAACTATGTGTAAAGAATAAAAGCAGCAAGGAATTAATTCTCTAAAGAGTAAGTTTGTTGGTTTGAGACATCTAATCTGAGAAATAAGCACATAGATGGGTTAAGCAACCCAGCACACTTCAAGACCATCCACATAAATTCATTCATAACACAAATTTCTTGTATCAACCAATACAAAAGGCCAAAATGGTTTCCTTTATATGACAGTAAAAAAAAAAAGCCTTTTTTCTTCTAGTCAACTTTCAACATCACCATCATCATTATTATTATTATCACAAATTTTTGTGTTTTATAATGTAAAATAAAGTTGAAAAACATCTTCAAAATAGTTTTAGATTCATGTGACAGTCAAGACCCCTTTCCCATTTCATCATGTTGCTTAGAACGCTAACATACAGACAGACAGACGAACAGACAGATACAGGGCACAAACACATGAACTATCAAATGTGTTTATTCAGTTTGCTAAGAAAAAAAAAGAGCTGACTAAAATCAACAGAAACAAGTAAAAAAAAAAAAATCAACACAAAAAATAATAGACAATAAAAGCACAAAACTATTAGTCAAATTAATGAAATTTAAAAAAAAAAATGATAATTAGCCATTTGTTAAAGAGGGAAAACAATTACTGACGTAATGTTAATAATCAAAGAGAGAGAGAAAGAGAGGATGAAAACTTGCTCTGAACTCCAAAAGAGAGAATAGAGTATTGAAATAGTAAGCAAGTCACCAAAATGGCTAACGAGGAAAGTCAGTGATTAACAGAAGAGCTAATTCAAGAGCTGAAACAGATTATAGTACAACGTGAAAGCTGATCTCCCCGACCCCGTCCGACTCCCTAATGTTGAGGGACACTGACAAATAAACAACAAAAGTCAGGTAGGCCCTTTACACTGCACCACTGCTTCCAAAAGTACTACTGCTACTACTATGGATAAGAATGGTTTCAAATTTCTGGCACAAGGCTAGCAATTTCTGAGGAGAGGTCCATTTGATTACACTGACCTGTGTTCAATAAATTCTTAAGTGTCAAAAAAACTGAAAGGCAAAGTGTACATCAGTGGCATTTGAACTTAGAACATAAAAAGCCAGAAGAAATGACACTAAGCATTTTGCCGAATATGCTAACAATCCTGTCAGCTTGCCATCTTAATAATAATAATAACTGTTTCTGACTAAGGTACACAGCTAACAATTTTGGGAAGGAAGGGATTAGTCAGTACTATCAACCCTTGAGAGACGAAGAGCAAAGTTGACCACAGAGGGATTTAAACTCAGAATAAAGAACTGTAAAAAAAAAAATTTTTTTAAATGATAAAGCATTTTTTTCTGATGTTCTAACAATTCTGCCAGCTTACTGTTTGAATAATAATAATAATAATTCTTTCTATTAAAAGCACAAGGCCTGAAATTATGTGGGAGGGGAGGGAAGCTAGTTGATTACATCAACCCCAGTACTCAACTGGTACTTAATTTATCGACCCCCAAAGGATGAAAGGCAAAGTCAGCCTCGGCGGAATTTGAACTCAGAACATAAAGATAGGTGAAATACCGCTAAGCCTGCCGCCTTAATAATAATAATAATAATAATGATGATGATGATAATAACAATAATGGTGTTGGTAGGGTTAATAGAAAAAGTGAAGAGGTTACTAAGTGATTTATCTCATGATCTTGTGTCCCTTTCTTTAACGATGTAACTGCAATGTTAATTCTGATAACAAAGTGTGCTTAGAATCTTTTGTTTTACCAAATACAACTGTTTAATTTTAGCTATCATATTGTTACTTCATCTTTATTTGTATTCAACTTGGAATACTTCTAAAGTGGAAACCAATATATGAACTACTTTTAAGACATTTTATTGGATCTACAGTTTTGATTACTGATCCAAGTTGATAGCATGGGGTCCACTACTGTAATGACCAACTTCTCATCTTTATAGGCATCCATGGAATAAATTGGAGAAGTAAATAATTTAAAGGATCCAAATGTCAATACATACTGAAGACTAGTGTGACAACTCCATTGACATAGCTGTATTTCACCAACTCAGTACTGTCCATAGATGACTAAGAAAAAATACAAAATAGTATAGAAGATATAAAACAGCAACAACAGAGAGAATCTGCTTGCTTAGGAAGGTGTGTGTCAAGGTATCTACTTGTGATGACCAGCAAACTTCATTGAAACAACAGAATGGGTTAACAATGCAAAACAAAAAAAAATATGCAAAATATTGAATATTACAAAAAAAAAAAAAAAAAATTCAAAGGAACTGTTGAAATGATTAGTTACGTTGTAGTTGTTCACCACTAAAAACTAATCAAGACAACACTGTACAATAAGAGGAGACACAGTTAATTAACAAATCACCCAAGAAACAAAACAAAATGTAATAAAAAAAAAAGTGGAGCACTGTAGCTTCCAATAGCAGGTCATACAGAATTTAGACAATCTTTTTAAGAATGCTAGGTCCAATTCTGAAGAGTTCTGTTTGTTTCAAACCAGACTATCATCAGCAAATATTATCATCAAAATCATTTATTTCGTTATAAATATCATTAATTCCTCATCACAATTATTATTTTCTTCCCCTTTTTATTTCATAAAAAAAAAAAAAAAGAAACATTAACTTGTGGGCAAAAAAGACTGGGGGTGGCTGAGAGAGAACGAGAAAAAAAAATGAGGAAGGAAAAAAAAAACAAACAGAAAAGGAGTGAGAGAGAGGAAGAGTGAAAGAGAAATAAAGAGAGATTTTTAAAATTCTTTAGTTTATCATTTCTTCTAAATCTTTAAAAAGATTATCACTTTTTTGCAATCTGTCCTATCTTCTTCATGGCTTGAATTGCAGACTTTTTTGTTGTATTCATTTTTTTCTTCCATATATATGTATAT
>NC_068989.1:41594989-41598619 GCF_001194135.2 Octopus bimaculoides | reverse complement strand
TATATATATATATATATATATATATACATACATATATATACACACACACACACATATATATATATATATGTATATACATATATATATATATATATATATATATATACTGCATATTTAATTTCCTTTGAAACTGCTTTAGAAATTTGAATAGTTGACAAAAGATGCCATAAAAAAGGACGAGCGGGCAGCCAGTAATTAGACAGGCTGCTCACTCCCCTCCCCCTATCAAACTGCACTGATGCAGGATTGGCATCCCAGCATCAGGAGAAGGATATATATGTATACATATTTATATAGATATACATAGCAGAATACATCAGTAGGAATCTGTGAAGAGGGCAGCAATTGTCATTGTCCATTATCAACATCTAGATCAACTTTGTTGCTCGTCTTCCTCAAAATTTTGGGACAAGAGAAAATTAGCAGCCAGCTCTTCGTTCTTCTCACAGGCAAAATAAGCTTGAATACACATTCCTTCAGGAAATCCTAAAGCTTTCAACTGTTCCAAAGAAAAAAAAAAACATGATGTAATAAAACAACACTGGAAAAGAACTAACATCACAAGATTGGTACATGTAACAAATTTCTTCAGATTTTATACTACCCACTCATATAAGTATATGCATATTTATTTTTACATGCTAGTTAGTCAAACAATTGATCCTAGTACAAATTTTAAGTCTGGCACATTCTGTTGGTCACTTGCTTTGCCAAACTGCTAAGTCACTGCAACAAAAACAACCCCATACCAGTTGTCAAGTGGTGAGGTAAAACACAAATACACTCACACACATCCACACATGTAATGAGCTTCCACAATTTCCATCTACCAAATCCACTCATAAGGTATTGAACCCAAAACCATGTGGGTCACAAAGCAAAGCAAAATTCTTAGCCATCTCTGCAAGTGTGAAAAACAGTATAATGGGAGCTTTTAACTCTTAAAAAAAAAAAGTCAATGTATGGTTCACCGAGTGCTAGTGTATATGGGACACAAAAGCACAGGTGCTATTTATGGCTAAGACATACAAGGTCTGATCAAAAAATATTGGGACCGGTGCTATAGCACATATTTAATCTCCTTCAAAGTAGTCCCCTTCTAAAACCACACACTTTATCCAGCGTCATTTCCATTGAAGGAAACATTCCTGAAACTCCTGTTTTGGGATAGCAAGCAGCTGCCTCATTGAATTCTCTTGAATTTACTGAACAACTAGAAATCTTGTTTTCAAGTGGGATTTAATTTTTGCCTTTGGGGTCAGAGCCATCGATACATGATACATCACCTGTTATGACCATTTGCAAAAAGTTTCTTTTTATTTGTCATCCTTGATACAATCACAAAAATCCTGAGCAGTTAAAATCCAATCTTTTTGAGATGACTACACTCTACACACTTCACTTCCAAGCATTGCTATAAACAATGAAAGTGAGCGAGAACATTATCATCTAGTGTGTCAATCTGTGCAGCATCGCTCTGCATACTTTGGCTCCGTTACCATAGCAACAGTCCTGATACTTTTTGATCAGACCTTGTAATCATATTACAAACTACTTAAAAGAGTGAGATGATTTTTTTCAACACACTTTTGTAACCCTAGTTCACATGTTAAACTGACTTACATATATACAAAGCAGCTATGACACGTAAAAGGCACCCACTATGCTCCTGGAGTGATTGGCATTAGGAAAGACACTCAGCTGAAGAAACCAAGCTAAAATCAGATGAGTCTGGTATAGCCCTACAGCCTACCAGTTCCAGTCAAACCCACGTCAGCATGGAAAACGGATGCTAAATGACGACGATGATATATATATATTTGCACACTCAATTTCAATGATGGAAAATATAAAGGTGTGAGGTTAATGACTTCTCTGAAATCATTAAAAATGTAAGCAGATCCAGCCAAAATTCATCTAATTGGTTGAACAACCTATGATACGCCATCATTGTATCTTCAGTAATATTGATGAAATATGAGTAATATGCAACCGAGGAATAAAGGGAGATAATCTTACAAGGCAGTATACTGATGTAAAGAGTGATATCTGAGAGAAATTCTTCCCTGAACAACTTAAGTCTAATCATCATCGTTTTTACTGAGGCAGTTTTTCTATGGCCGGATGCCCTTCATGTCACCAACTATCATCTGTTTCGAAGCAAGGGTAATATTTCACTGTTGTTAGACATGCTTTTGCAGTATATCAGAAATGAATGATACTGGTAGCATGACAGTGACAATCATTTCTCAAGCTCAGCATCCTGACACTTGTTGCATTCTTTTGTCATTTCCTCCACGACATTCAATTTCAGTCTTCACACAATGTCAAGACAAGGAGACAAACATACACACACACACAAGACTAGCTTCTTTCAGTTTTCATCTACCAAATATATTCACTCTGCTTTAGTCAGCCCAGGACTATCATGGAAGATACTTGCTCAAGGCACCACACAGTGGGACTGAAACCCAAAACTATGTGGTTAGGAATCAAATTTCTAATCACACAGCCATGCCAACACCTATCAAACTACATCTGTGTCTGGAGTTTTCCTTTTTTTTATATAGCAATTAAGTAAATATATACAATTACACATCAGTGAAACAGTGAATTGGTAGAGTCACTCAAGCATTTTGCTTCTCTACAATGTTAGATAGGACCATTAGATCTGCTTAAAACAGTTCTAATTTACTTAGAAATAAATAGCTAGTGAATTCTTCACAGATGAGATCAGACAAACAACAAAGCCAAAACAGGTTTCAAGATACTAGTCATTAACTAGTGGTACCATAAATTAGATATGCTAACACTCTCTTAGAACTATAACTCTACCTGGACCAAAAGAAAATACATAAGTCCAATGAAATATATATATAATTAATATTGCTGTTGTCAAGCCCTTAGTTAGCTTTGATAAGAGAAACCCATGATCAAAGGCAGTTCAACACATGATCATCACAGCTTGTCTATTTCGAACAATACCGTTGAATATACTTTTCTTTTCTCAAAATAATCACCAACAAGCCAAAGGAAATTTGGCAGCTATCTCCAGAAGCAATTAAAATAACATTACAAACAAATACAAGAGGCTGAAAAAGAGTTCCTCAGCAGGATCTCAAGAGTAATGTTACTCGATGGGGTATGTAGTTCAGATAATCAAGGAGGTCTCTCCAAGTTGAACTGCTACTTCTCTAGATTGAAAGATCACATCCCTGGTACCATGGACATGTGATTACGATGTCACAGGAAAGAATCAAAAGACAGATTCTTCAAGCTAAACCAACTCTCAGGAGGCCTAGAGGTGGACCAAGAAGGAGACGACTGGATAATATTTGGTCATGCTTGGGAATCCAGCTGTAAAGTCTAGTAACAGTTGCTTCTGATAGGACCTTACCCTAATGACACAACGAAGAATAGAGAACAAAGATGGATGGAACATTACAAGGAGATAAACAGCCAATAAATCATTGCTTTCCTTCTCGTAAATCATTTCAACATAACAGAAATATTACTACTTACACTTTCAATTGCATCTTTTTCCTGAGGGGTAACTTGAATAAATGCTCCAGGGCCAATCTGTAAACCCTGGCCTCCAGCAGTGTTACTACCACCACCACCACCTCCGCC
>NC_068989.1:41571650-41594773 GCF_001194135.2 Octopus bimaculoides | reverse complement strand
AAAAAAAAAAAAAAAAAACACTAAAAAGCAAAGCAAAAAAATCACTCTTTTCATTAGAAAACTATTAATTACAATAGTTTTCCCGAAAGAAATTATAACATTCTGCATTTTCTTGCTTGTTGTAACCATCAAGGATATTCCTAAATCTCCAGAATTTCATCTGTAACATCTTTCTCATCAAAAGTTACATAACACTGTAAAACAGAATTTTTCTTTTTTTTTTTTTTGTCTTTGGCCAGTAAATGTTATTTCCTATTTGCCTCGATCTAGAAATCAAAGGAAATGACTACTATTCCCTTCAAACTTTATTTTGGTGTTTACATTTCAAATGAATTCCATGCTGAGTTGCTGAAGCAGAAATATCATAACAATTATTCTGCTCAATACCTGATTTGTTTGTCAGCTGCTTGACCATAACCACTTGATCACATCGCTTAGCGGCTGACAATATATGCATCTCTAATCATGAGCAGAAGTAGTGGGGGAGCATCATAACCACATGTTGGAAGGGATTCTTTGAGGTTTGAATAAATGTAACAAAAGCAAAGTTTGAAGGAAATATTAGACATTTTTTCATACTTTGTAGAGTTAAGCAAATAGAAAATAACCTTTACTACCCAAAGACAAAATTGTGTTACACAGTGTAATTTCCATATTGTGTGAAATCAATCAATCTTAGGATGACAAACCAATCAAATTTTTCAGTCCAGTATTCCAGCTAGCACTAAAACAGATCATCAGAGACAGGACATAATAGTGTCAACGACAAGACAGTAAGTGTACAATCTTCAGCTGATGAGTCAACAACTTGATTCACTTCACACCACTTTCACCATCATCAACAATATCAAGATGCTAATTCCACTTTTACCACTAGCCATTCAGCTCTAGCAAATATACTTATGAATTTTGCCTAGTTATTGAATGTTATTACAAAATAAAGCAAATCACAGCAGAGTCTATAAATACAACACTGAAAGTCTGGGTTTCTGTTTAGAGGTTAACCCTTTTGTGACCTGCATTTCATCATCATCGTCAGTTAAACAACCACTTTTCCATACCTGCATACGTCAGATGGAATTTTACTGAGGCTAATTTTCTATGGCTGGATGCAATTTGCTAATCCTCACCATGTTTCCAGACATGTCTGACTAGACATGTTTTCATGGAAGACTGGAAACAGAGAAACCATTTGCATGACGACACTCATTTACGACTTTCATGTAATACAAAACACACACAAGTATATGACCGGTTTCTTTCAGTTTCTTATTTCTTTATTGCCCACAAGGGGCTAAACATAGAGGGGACAAACAAGGACAGACAAAGGGATTAAGTCGATTACATCGACCCCAGTGCATAACTGGTACTTAATTTATCGACCCCGAAAGGATGAAAGGCAAAGTCGACCTTGGCAGAATTTGAACTCAGAACGTAGCGGCAGACGAAATACCGCTAAGCATTTCGCCCGGCGTGCTAACGGTTCTACCAGCTCACTGCCTTTCTTTCGGTTTCTTTCAGTTTCTGTCCACCAAATTCACTGACAAGGCTTTGGTTGGCCCAGGACTATAGTAGATGCTTGCCTAAGGTGCCACACACACACTGAGATAGAACCAGAAATCACATGGTTGAGAAGCAAATTTCTTGCCATGCTTACTCTTTTGTTTTAATTGATTTTGAAAATCAACGAAAAAAATTAGTGAAGTAATTGTCCTTATTAAGTTGGTGCCTGAAACAAATTAACATAAAATTTTGATGGAAGGCTTAATTTGGATCACTTCAAAACTAAAAATTTATATCACAGAACCAGTGGATGGAGTGGCAGTGGGGTGCTTTAGCATAGTGGCATCAAATGGGTTAAACATCATGCACATAACATTCCCTATGCATTTCATTGTCTTGTTCAGTGTCTCATTAGCATAGTTTAACTGTTAACCAAAGTAAGCTTTCATGAAACTGGCCTTGTGGAAAGTCAGAACAGAACAATAAGTAGCATCAGATATCAATATACCATATTTTCCAGCTTACAAGTTGATGTAATATATGGTGTAAACATTCAAACTTTGTCACTGTTTTTCCAAATCCTGTTGCATTTCACATGAAATTTTTGATCCTCCAAAGAATTCTTGGTCGACCTACCTTTTATTGGCCCTAAATTTTCATCTCAAAATATTTGACTTGTATGCCAGAAAATATTGTATATTTGACATTAACAAAAAGAAAAAAAGAAAAAAAGCCCATTTTTATGCTCTCTAAATAGAATCTTCAAGTTTCAATGACCAGCAGAGACTGTTTCCATTGTAGGGTGGCAAAGCTAACCCATCAGTTGATTTAACACAACCATCTTTCCATTGCAAGCTTTTAATAGAGTACATTCTATTCCAAGCATGTGGATTAGGTACCTAATGTCAGAACAACTTCCTTTCACTTGATTCATGGCAACTGGCTTTTCCCATTTACCTCTGACCAAACAATATCAAAAAAATAAGATATTGAGTTTGGTCTAAATATGAGCAGCAGAGATATGGCAAGACTTAGACTAGAATGAACTGAGAATGAGGTAAGATGTGGAGATGTTATTAGTGACAAATCACATCTAAGATACAACCAACTGCATTCACCTGGATTAACTCTTGCAGAGAAGGCAAAGAATAAATAAGATATATAGCTAAAAACATGACTTGGTTGTACTTTACAATGATTGAAGGCATTACAGTTTATATATATATATATATATATATATACAATATAGAACAGACACACTAATATAATAATATATAACACTACACTAATCATGAATAATCAACTAATGCATATAGGGCCACCTAACTGATTGACATACCATCACTTACAGACACAGGAATGTTGTCTCCTGTTTTTCCTATTGTTTTTCAGAGATGACTAGTTTTGCACCTCCTCCCTTTAGGTACACTAGACTAACTTGTCTCTCCACCTCTTATCACACTTGGTATACCCAGTCTGCTCCATACAGTAACCACTATGTGCAATCCTTCTCCAAAAATACTAGCTCTCAGAAATTTCCTCCTCACTCATGTTTTTGCCAGCAGGTGTTGATCAGTTAAAATGGAACATTAACAGCATCAATCTCATCATTCTCAGAGGATCTGCAATGATCATAGGTTCTGCTCTTTACTCCAGACTAAGGAAGTATTAAAAAAATATTTGAAAAAAAAAAAAAACTGAAAAGATAAAAGGCAAAGTCAACCTTGGTGGAATTTGAACTCAGGATCAGACTAAATACATTAGTTGATGGAAGACTGATGTATGTACACTCACCTGTAGAAGAGGAGGATTTGTTGTACCTATCTGTTGCAATATGGCAGGTAAGACATGAGGGTTTCTTTGGATAACACGACGCATTTGTTGAAATTGTAGTTGGTTTCGGAGAAAATCCAAAGGATTGTCTGTAAAATTTAAAGAGAATAAAATGAAGAAAGATAGAGAATATTAAAGAAAAGTTACTAGAGGAAAGTAAAGCTAGGTATTTCCAGATGGTTTAAAAGTTTAAAAAACACACACTAACAGGAAATGCACACACACACACACACAAGTCAATAAAACTAAATCCAGTATTCATCCATTTTCTCATACCAACACAGATTGAACAAATACATATTATTAAGGCATTGTTTATTGTTTCACAGCCAGAAGCCTTTCTCGTCATTGACTGTTACTTGTTTTTCAAGTAAAGGACTTTTGTACTGGTTTTGAAAAGTGCACAGCAAAAGAATTTGCTGAGAGTAAATGTCAACATAATATCACTGCTTTTATCAACATTTTTATGCAGTATATAAAACACTTACGCATGCACACACACACACACACACACACACACAACAGGCTTCCTAATGGTTTTCATTTACTAAAGGCACTCACAGGTCAGCTACCTGCTACAGAAAACACTCAAGGTGCCATGCAGCAAGATAGAACTTGAGACCATATAGTTAGAAACCTTAAATATTTTACTAATATTGCAAGGTTGAAAAGGTACAGTTTAAATCTGAATGCAAAGGGACAATAAGTATTTCAAGGATATCCTTAAGGAGATAAGTTTATATTCGAGAGAATACAGGTCTATTGCAGCTAGAATTGAATTTGGCACAGCAAACTAATAAAATACTAAACAAAACAGCCAGAACTACACAATGTAACAAAAATTACAAGCTGACTTTGTGACAGACTGGTATCCCATTTAAGGGTGAGTATTATATTCTGTTATTTACATGCCATGGATATTAGGTTAAGTTCTGGTCTAATGAGCCTGTAGACTCATAACTGCCATAAGACTCCAAATGAATTCTTTCCACATAAAATTGCTATTGAAGTTCCATCTCACCAATATCAAGCACACAGACATTCTAGCAGTTTAACTTTTTAACATTTAATATGGCCATATCAAGTCCAAATATTCTACTTGTTTCATGTTCAAACTGGCTTCTCACACCTATCCTACATTGTCATTCTTTAGTTAAACAATCACATTAAAATCTCGAAGCTATGATATAATGCATGGTTATTTCAAAACAATGTGAATAAATACACATTACATCTAATATAGTAATTTGAATGCTAAAGGATTAAAAGTTGGTGTCAGAAACAGTTAAAGAGAAGAAAGACCAACCAACCCATCTGTCATGAGTGATGTTTGACAGAGATTTAAGACAAAAGTTTAACAAGAAAATTGTAACAATTAAAGAAGAATACATTACCAGAAGAGGATGGTGTTGTAGCAGACTGAAGAGGAGTACTGGAACTGGTTACATTAGTTTCACTGCCAGATAATGCCTCTTCCATTATTCCTGGCTCCACATCCTGAGCACTACCTCCCTTTCAGACAGAACAGTAAAGAACAGGAAACAGTGTAAATCCCAGCACAACAAACATTAAGTTGTAGGTAAGCTATACTTTTGAATAGGGTTTCCGAGACAACAATCTTACAAAATACAGTTCATTCTCTCATCATATAATATGAGATTCCTAAAATTTCTATTAGTTAACAGAGGTAAAATTTGGGAAGTGAGGGAGTTTGAAAACAACGAAATCCAAAGGAACCATGTCTGGAACCTTGACTGAACAAGATACAAAATGAAAGACATAAGGTATTTTGGAGGAGACCAGAAGGCTATTATATTAGGGCAGACTTAGCACAATGATGGCAAGAGAATATTTACTGATTTATTAACCAATCTCCTGAATCTCTTTGAAAATGTCAGAGGCTGAAAAGAGCATATGGCCCAAGATTTTCTTTGCTTTTTAAAAAAAAAAAAAATTGCAATTCATGACTTTCCAGAAACTATCAGTTTCAATGTCTTTAAGTAGTCAAACTAGGAGTGGTTGTAAGTGGGCTTCTTGGTTTACAGAACACCAGTTACAAACCAGGATAACTTCCGGGAGTGTCACCCTGTACTTTCTGGCCTCAGTCCTTCGCTAAACAGGACACTCTGCAAAGTGAAGATGATCAGAAATGGATCCTCAAGACAATTTTTCTTCAGGGGTCAGGTCTGAATAATCTACAAAAGAGTGAGATTTAGTAAGGACACTCAAATACCAAGTGGTGTGGTGTTAAACCAGAGGATTTATTAAACTTACTACTCAAATATCCACTCAGTAATTAAGGAGATCATTAATTATGACATCCAACCAGGAAGGGCACTTAGCATCAGAAAATCGCTCTCAACAACTTGTCTGACTCATGCATAGAAAAGTAGACATTAAAGCAATGCTGCTGCTACTGCTGAAGAACCAAATCAGCAAGTGATAACAATGAAACTCAAGTCATATGGCTGCTGTGGTATTCATATCTATGACAGTCTCTTGCCATGACACCTAGTTATATGATCTTTGAGCTAAATATTTCTGCTATATTTTTAATATATTTACACATTTCTACTATATTTTGTAATTAGATTTATTTACTTGTTTAATTAGAATGCAACCATGCAGAAAAGAAAAAACTCATAAAATGAAATGATTATTATAATATTTAAAAAAAAAACAAAAACTGTTGTTTCATTTCACTCCTCGATAAACATGTATTTTGAAAACAGCTCAAAGCATTGCTTACATTATACAAATACTCCACAGCTCTATCAGGGTTGTTGAAATTGACTCTTAAAGCTCGCTCAACTTGCTCTCGATCAAAACCAAGTTTCATAATTTCCAGCACCATATTTTCATAGTCCTGACCAGTCACCAATGCACTTTCTGCGGATTGCAAGACAGATAATGGTTCATCGATGGCTGCAGCCAGGGCTGTGGCTGTCTCGGTTGCCAGAGTACTTATATCATCAGAGCTAGAAAAAGAAAAAAAAAATGGAAAAATTATACTTAGCACTTATAAAGACAGCTTAAATTTGGAAATTTTTCATTTCCTAAACTGAATGTCACAATCATGAGAATCATGTCGAACTTCAAAATACATTTGGTGTAGAATAACTACATTCCTATAAATGCTGTAGTCAATAGAATAATAATCATTTTCTAATATAGGCACAAGGCCTGAAATTTTATGGGAGGGGGATTACATTAGCTCCAGTGTTCAGCTGGTACTTATTTTATCGACCTGAAAAACTGATAATTCAGAAGTCAAGCTGGAAGAAGTGCTGTTAAGCTTTTGCCCAGTGTGCTAACAATTCAGCCAGCAAAAAGGAAGGAGGATTCTTTCAAATTTTGACACAAATCACTCTACCACCCATCTTAAAAAAAGGAAGACACATTAGTTGATGAAGTCCAAGATATACAATAGGAGAGTACTGTTATGGTTGGAACACCACTGATCATAGGTCTGTTCAATCAGAGTCAAGAAGTCACAAAGCAACAACAGGAAAGGAGTTCTAAGGTATACCATAATTGATGTATTTGACACAATGCTATGCACACAAATTGCAAACTTGTCAAAACACAAACTAAACCCCAGTTCAAAGAAATGAACTAATTTAAACAAATGGCAAAGTTCAGCTGAGTGCTACATGTCATGACACTATCTGTATATTATCAGTGAATGATTAACAGATAATCTTGTGATTAATGGTAACAAGCAAGATGGCTAATTAGCAGAATCATATGAACATTGGATAAAACGCCTTGCAATGTGTGTCAACTCTCTACACACTAAGTTCAAATCCTACCAAGTCAACCTTTAGCCTTTCAGGGTTGATAATTTTATCAACTCCACTGGAGACAATTATCGGTCCCTCACATTCTAGATACACAACATTTTTGTCTAGCAGGACTAATGGAAAAGTATTTATGATGATTCAGTATTTGGCTAAAGAAATATGAAACGGCTGATTTAAATAAAGTAAATGTTACTGCTTAAGCTGTAGCAAAGTATTAACATCTATCTATCTATACCAATCATTGCTGTGGTTGCTCTGTTGACATATTTGGTGAGCTATCATAATACTGATTTGGCCTTCAAATTGTGTTAAAGGTTCAAGTGCTAGTGGAATACTCAACCACATAGACATTAATTTCATTAAGCTGGAATTCAGCTAGCTGAACTGAATGCTCAGAGCCAAGACTCACAAAAAACCCCACCAAAATGTAGGATAATTGAACATGGAGTTGCAATGTAAAAACATACAAAATATATTTCACATCAATTTCTTTAAGTCAGGCTTAACCTTTAAAACAAATATTTCACCATCAAGTCCTATTTTAATGAGGTTGAAATAATTTTCCTTGATCATTTGCATAGATGCTTATTAACATTATAAATACACAACAAGTTACCCAGGTCATGAGGAGTATTGCCTATTTTCAACAAGGTAAACTGAGGCAATAAGAATAAAACACCATGCAACAGACCTCAATACAATGATTCAAGCAGAATTTGAATAGATCATGTTGTAGTAATTAGCTTCCTAATTATAAAGCCATTTTAAACCATTGCTGTACATAATCATTTCTTTATGCATTTAACATTTGTTTCTTTAACTAAGTTGGCAAGCTAGCAGAATCATTAGCACACCGGGCAAAATGCTTAGCAGCATTTCATCTATCTTTATATTCTGAGTTCAAATTCCACTAAGGCCAACTTTGCTTTTCATCCTTTCAGGGGTTGATAAAATAAGTACTGACTGAGCACTGCAGTTGATGTAATTGATTCACCCTTCCCACCGAAATTGCTGGCCTTGTGCCAAAGTTTGAAATCAATATTTTGTCTTTAACAATATGCAACATTCGTCCACAAAGCCTTTTTAACAATATGCAACATTTGTCCACGAAGCCTTTTATACCAACCTGCATGAGACTGCCCCAGATTTTCTGATGCAAACTTCCTGTTTTAAAGTGATCTTGATTCAAATTTTTCTTCAAAGTTTTATATTAATTTGATCCGTATTCTAGCTCAATAACAACAAAGCTTTTTTACTAAATTCTTCATGATTTTCGGAGTTGAAACAAACGCAGCAAATTTCATCAGAAATATGGTAACAAAAAGGTCAATGGGTATGCATGTGCATAGAATTATCTGTGTTCATTATTTTTCAATTGGACAAGATTTCAAACCTGACAAGAAAACTTCTACAACCAGTGTGGCGATAACAGTATTGAATGTTGACAACAAGAAGGTATTCTAGTTATAAATTCCTGATAGCTCATCAAATATGTCAACAAAGCAACCACAACAATGATTGGTATAGATAGATAGATAGATGTTAATACTTTGCAGCAGGTTAAGCAGTAACATCTACTTTATTTAAATCAGCCATTTCATATTTCTTTAGCCAAATACTGAATCATCATAAATACTCTTCCATTAGTCCTGCTAGACAAAAATGTTGTGGTGTATCGAAGATGTGAAAATTCATTAAACACAATCAACAAAGACACTACAGCCAGTTAAGACCCATACTTACTCTGAAGTAATTTCTGTAGCTTGCGATTCAGGGTTAGCGTCAGCAGTAGATTTGTCTGCTTCACTACCTTGTGAGCCTTTCGAACTTTGAGAAGAGCCACTGTCTGATGTAGGGGTGGCTGATGCTCCCTGAGTGGTAGCAGGTACAGACTTCTCTGATGAGGCAGCACTAGCAGTTTCTCCCTGGGATGTTGAACCCTCTGATACTTTGGCCAGCTGAGGCTTACTCTGTTTAATTAAAAAAAAGAAAAAACATGATTTTATTTTTCACTTGAAACCACAACTATAGATTCATAAGAGAAAGATGTTATTTATTAAATCAATTTGATTTGTTCTAGCTCAATAACAACAAAGTTATTTTACTAACTTCTTCATGGTTTTAAAAACTGAAACAAAAGTAGCAAATTTCATCAGAAATATGGTAACAAAAAGGTTAATGGCTATGCATGTGTATAAAATTATTTGTGTTCGTTATTTTCCAATTGGACAAGATTTCAAACCTGACAAGAAAACTTCTACAACCAGTATAGTGATGACAGTATCAACTGTTGACGACAAGAAGGTATTCTAAGTTATAAATTCCTGATAGCTCACCAAGTCTGCCAACAGAGCAACCACAGTAATGATTGGTATAGATAGTTAGATGTTAATACTTTGTGGCAGCTTAAGCACAATATTTGCCTTGTATACATTTAATCAGTCCCAGAGAGGTCAACAAAAAGCCAGCCTCAGCAAGATTTGGATTCTGAACAGATTAAACTAAATATTGTCGCTGATAAAAATAGCACTATTGTTACTTCAGTATTCTGTTGCTAGCACTGTCAACAGCACTAATCTTTTTCTTTTTTAGCTGCAAGAGCTCAAAGAGATACAATAAAATGCAATGTATGTTAAACAGAAGACTTGAAATATGGAGTAAGATGGGACAGATAAATTACATGAAGATGATTATACAATATAAAAAGAGACCAATTAAAAAATATATGGGGAAGCATACAAACAAATACACAGTATAAAATAGAATAATAAAACACAATATATAGAGATGTTAATATGATGCTATTTTGAAACAGATTTAAGAATAAAACATTTACCGACTAGGGATTGGGGACACTCAACAGAGTAGAGCTAAATTTCTTGTAAAACTTTGTGTTGACTAGGATTTTGCCTGACAGCTCAGAACAGATTGGCTGAAGTATGTCATCAACACAAATTTTACAATATATACCATCATCATTTAACATACATTTTCAATGCTGATATTGATATTACAATGCTCCACAAGGAGCTGTTTCGTAAGAGTGGTCATAATGTGGATAGTTGACATGTAAAACTATAAAAGATCCTGGAAAAAATTTAGTAATATTCAATCATTTTGGAGTTCTTTTTTTGGTTCCATCTCCTGCTTGATCATTACTTTGTCTGGATTACCCTTGCACCATGAAATATTTGTTGGTTTTTCATATGGTTGTGAAGTTATTTTAGTCAGTTAGGAAACAGATTCGTCCTAACAGAAAAGGGGCTTTGCCTTTCTTACCAGAGAGATGCTCCTCCCAATTTTTTGAAATCTTTACGATACCATATTTCATCATCATCATCATCGTTTAACATCCGCTTTCCATGCTAACATCGGTTGGACGATTTGACTGAGGACTGGTGAAACCGGATGGCAACACCAGCCTCCAATCTGATTTGGCAGTTTCTACAGCTGGATGCCCTTCCTAACGCCAACCACTCAGAGAGTGTAGTGGGTGCTTTTACGTGTCACCCGCACGAAGGCCAGTCAGGTGGTACTGGCAACGGCCACGCTCAAAATGGTGTATTTTATGTGCCACCTGCACAAGGGCCAGTCCAGGGGCACTGGCAACGATCTCGCTTGAAAATCCTTACACATGTCACGGGCACAAGTGCCAGAAAGGCGACACTGGGCACAGGTGCTATCCAGATTTCGCTATTCGCTTGCCCCAATAAGTCTTCGCAAGCTGAGTTTCCTGTCCAATGAAGGAGACGACATTGGCAAGAATATGCTTCTACAGGACGCAACTTCCGTTTTATTTCCTGATCTCGTAATTCTATAACTTATATGTCCATGGCGACTCCATCTGAACACATAATGCTGAAAATTACATTGGCACTGACTACCTATCTATAATAGGGTCACAAATGTAACAAACCAGCACTCATATTCTTTTATTGTAGTACATTTGATTTACAGCTGTTTCCAATAGTCGTTACAGACTCAGTCATTGATCAGTTTACTCAATTGGTCCATTGATCAGTTGAGAAAAATTGAATAACCTTAAAAAACTAATGTTATCCTCATCAAAATCATAGCATTCTGAAGGCAGCAAGCTGGCAGAATCGTTAGCATGCTGGACGAAATGCTTAGCGATATTTCGCCCGTCACTACATTTTGAGTTCAAATTCCACCGAGGTCGACTTTGTCTTTCATCCTTTCGGGGTTGATTAAATCAACTATCCCCCTCCCACAAATTTCAGGCCCTGTGCCAATACTAGAAAAGAAAATCATAGTATTCTGATCATATATAACGTACATGATGGGCTTCTTTCAGTTTCTGCCTACCAAATCCACTCATAAGCTATAGTTAGAAGACACTTGCCTAAAGTGCCACTCAGTGGGATTGAACCCAGAACCATGTGGTTTGGAAGCAAACTTCTTACCACAGTCATACTTGTGCCTATATCCATGTTCCTTTCATTTTTTTGTTGTTGTTTGAAAGCACACTTGAAAATGATGGGACTTGGATAATGTTGATTACAGTTTCATTTGATCAAGTATGTGTATTGTCGTTAAATGCTTTCTGCATTACTAAGTTTTTTTTTTTACCTGAAATGTCTTTTTTAATATTTTTTTTTTACTCTCCTGTCTGTGTGTTCATTACTTTTTTTTCTTACTTTTTTGTTTTGTTTTTTGAATTTCCATTTCATAACAACGAGCGAGATCGTTGCCAGTGCCCCTGAACTGGCTCTTGTGCGGGTGGCACATAAAATACACCATTTTGAGCGTGGCCGTTGCTAGTACTGCCTGACTGGCCTTCGTGTGGGTGACACGTAAAAGCACCCACTACACTCTCTGAGCGGTTGGCGTTAGGAAGGGCATCCAGCTGTAGAAACTCTGCCAAATCAGATTGGAGCCTGATGTTGCCATCCGGTTTCACCAGTCTTCAGTCAAATCGTCCAACCCATGCTAGCATGGAAAGCGGACGATGATGATGATGATGATGATGAACTGTTTTGCTGCTTTCAATGTAATTTCTTTTACAGGCAGTTCCCATATATCATTGAAGTCAGTGAAATAAAAATTGAAATATTTTTTTAAAGAAAGAAAAAAGAAAACCACTTTGTCTAACCTTAGTACAAGGTAGACATTCCAAAGTGCTCAGTAAAAAAAGTCCCAGTTTGGAATAATATCCAAAATGAACATTAATTTCTTCAGTTACTCTTGAAAATCACTAAGAACATATTGAATGATCAGCTATATCACTTTAGGCTCAAAGCAAGCAATTTGGAGGAAGTAATTAGTCAATTAGATAAACAGATGCTGAATGATCATTCAACATCTGTTTTCCATGCTGGCATGGGTTAGACAGTTTGACTGAAACTGGTAAGCCATCTGTTTTGGTGTGGTTTCTATGGCTGGATGTCCTTCCTAATGCCAACCACTCCAGTGTGTACTGGATGCCTCTTATGTGTCACTAGCGAGGCTGCCTCCCACATGTCACTGGCATGAGTGTCTCTTACACATCACCAGCAAAGGTACCCATTTTATCATCCCTGAAAGAATTAACCTTTTAGCATTCAGATTATACTCCATCAAACAATGCCTATTTACTTATGTTGCTTTCAATTAATCATGTATTATCTCACAGCATCAAGACTTCAATAATGTGATTGTTTATTTTTAGGACATAGTTGGGTAGGTGTGAAAGGCAAGGCCTGGCTGGTTTGACTATAAAACAAATAGAATATTTGGGCCTAATGTGGCTGGTTTAACCCTTTTGTTTCCAAATTTCTGTTAACATATGCTACCTTTGATTCAATTAATTTTTAAAAGAATGAAATATTTGGTAAAATAACTTTTTAATTATTAAGCTAGGGTCTGGAACAAATTAGCATAAAATTTTGATGGAAGATTATAATTCAGACCACTTTAAAAACTAAGTTCTATGTCACAGAACCTAGGGCAGTCTCAAATTGGTTGGTATCAAAAGGGTTAAATGCTAAAAGGTTAAAGGTAAATTTGACTTCAACAGGATATGAACTTAACATGTAATGAACCAAAAGAAATACTGCAAGGTAGTTTGTCCAATGCTTTAACAAATCTGCAAATTAGGTGTCCTTAACTGTTTTTAGCATAGACACAAAACTTGAAATATAGGGGAGGTGATGCCATCAACTCCAATATTTAACTAGTACTTAATTTTACCGACCCCATCCCAAAACAATGAAAGGTAAAGTCAACCTTGGTAGAATTTGAATTCAAACTAAGATATTTTGTCTGACAAGGGACTGGGTGAAACAGCAATTTTGATGTACTTGATAAGACATGTCAAGTTAAGTAAAATCGCTGTCTTCCACACATACAGGTTTGTCCTTTCAGGTGCCAGTACCACATAAAATGCACCTGTGCCAGTGCTGCGTTAACGTATCCATGCCAGTGGCACATAAGAAGTACCCAGCACACTCTTAAGTGGTTGACATTAGGAAGGTCATCCAGCCATAGAAACCATGCCACAACAGACAGTCTGGAGATCTCCCTGTGCCAGCATTGAAAGCAAATGTTAAATGATGATGATGATAACAGTTTCTATTAGGAGAATACTAACAGTTCTGTCCTTGAAATTAAACTTTTGAAAGTAAAATATCTACCACATGGAAAATTCCAAACTAATGTTTTCCAAGGGAGGGTGCATGCCCTTGTAGATAGACTTAGCAATATTTTGGTGGGAAGATTACTTCAAAACAAGTCATAAGCAACAAATGAATAAAACTTAAAATAAAGTTTTCATTCATGGTGGGAGAAGGTCGAACATTTTTTCTGTTTATTAAATTGGGTGTGGGACAAAAATGACTGAGAAACACTATTCTAAATAGTTAAAAATGAAATTTAGTTTGGAAACTTACTTTAGTTACCATAAGAACAACAAATTTACTTTCTTCTATATCATAGTCAACTATTTTTTTCTCATCTTCAAGAATTTTCCCTGAAAATAGAAAAATCGACATTAAAGAAATCAGAAATATTGTTTTATACATTCAGTGCATGAGACAACTTTAAGACAATTTATGAACTATGATGTGAATTAAAATTTAAGCGAGGCACAGAAAAACCTTTAAGACTTTTTTTAATGATACATTTGGTGAGGAAGGGAGTGTCTGTCATCTTTTACAAGATCTTTGTGAATGAGAAGAAACAAAGTAAGGTATCCTCAAACCACAAACCTGACCCAACTTTTTAGAAAAAAGCAAACTCCATTAAAAGCATCCAAATTGCTAAGTTGTGTGACTGATTAAGTCTACCTATTACCCAAGTTGTCCATGACAGGATTTGAACTCAGTATGCAAAGAACAGAATACTACAAGGCATCAGTCTGCTGTTCTAACAGTTCCACCAGTCTACTGCACTGGATTGGTTGATTGTTTTTGAAACAACCCTAAAAGGACGAACAATAAAACTGATCAAAGATTGATGTCAGCAGGACAAACTTAAAGTGAGACTTCTAGAAAGTAAACTCTAAAGTGAGGACTGAGTACATCATTTAGTGAAGTGCTTGGTCAGGAAAAAATGTCAAAATGAAAGGTAAATGTATTGACTCCGGGATAGAGATTGCATACCAAGGTTATTAAAAAAAATTGTTCTATCTGTTGAAGCAATAGAAGAGACAGAGAAGAGAAGTTGTGTATCTGACAGTCAGTGATTACGACATATTGGTGACTAGCTTAAAAGCCGCCCGATAGAGCAGCTTTTAAGCTAGCTCCTATGAAGGGCTCCTCATTGGGCCTTGGGCCCAACAATGACACTTCATGCATTGAATACATATTAAATTTATCAAACTTGACCAATATTTATCAAAACAATGATATAATTTGTCAAATTGAAGATTATTGCAAAGCTTCATGATAAACGTCTTTTGTCTTCCCATTCAGAGGTCAGTTACAATTACTTTTTCTGTCTAACCTCTTTCTTTCTCTCTCTCTCTCTCTCTCTCTCTCTCTCTTTCTGTTGAGTGTTTTCAACCATCACCATCACTAGTACCATCACCACCACAACTGCCATACACACACCATTCAGACTTCTGATGCCACTGCCTTCCCCTCCATCACTATCAGCACTGTCTTTCATATCACATACTATTACCATCATCCCTGACTGCCCCGGCTACCACCACCAGAGATGGATGGATGGGTGGGTAGGTAGGTAGGTAGGTGATAGGTAGGTGGGTATGTGAGAGATAGGTGAGTATGTGACAGACAGGTAAGTGATAGGATAGACAGACAGATAGGTAGAGAGAAGGGGAGGTATTTCTTTTCAATTTGGAATGCTATTTACCATTTATTTAATTTTTTACCATTGTATAGCTACTGGCATGAGGTATGAGATCAAGGATGGTGACCTCTTTTAGGATGAGGTGCAGTTATCACTAAAATGATAGTATTCAGTATGTTGAGGACAAGAATTTCTGTACAAAGAGACATGTCTTAAAGTTGTACATCATCTCCCTCTTTCTCTTAGTTTTCATATTTATTATATTAGATTGCATCTTTGCCAATTAGCTGGTTTTCTTTCAGATGCAGTTCAGTGTGTGTGTGTGTGTGTGTGTGTGTATCTGCACCACTCAAGATGTGAGTGAGCAAATACTCTAATAACTGTCTTAACCCATAATTCCCAACATGGGGCATGGTAATAACTTGGTGGGGCATGCATAGGGTTATGTGTACCTCTTGTACACAACTATACCAACAGAGATACGAACAGAGATAAAAATTAACAAGACATTTTATTCCCACCAGTCAGGAATTATTATCGAGTTTGTGAATTCAGCAAAAAAGTAAGATAAACTTCCATCATTGATAGAAATGCTTTTGCAGCTGAAAAGATCCATGGAATATTTTTTGTTTCTTTTTGAGTATATTTTCCAAAAGTTTATACTGAAATCCTTTTGAAGAAATTGTTGAAAAAATTTGCTTTAACTGAAATCTCTTTGTGTTTGATTCAAAAATACATAAAACGAGTAATGCAAGTAAAAAAAGAAAGTTCGTCAATATTTAGAGGAATGTCTAAAATTTGGATTTATACCCGCTATCCATGATAAACGGTCACCTTTCTGCCTCTTGTGCCAACAATGCTTGACCAATGAATCAATGAAACCAAATCATCTTGAGTTGCATTTGAAGACGAAACAGTGCGTATGTAAATTCAGATTTAAATTACTTTATGGAGAAGTGTGCAAAAAGAACAACAATAACATCTCTGTTTATTACACAAACTGTTAACGCCTGTCACACTCTTGAGGCTAGTTATGAAATTTAGTTACTCGTCACTAAACATGGAAAAAAATCATACTATTAGAGAGAATTTTATTAAACCACCAATATCAGCATTTTTAAAAACAGTCCAGGAAAAAGATAAAGTTGTTCAAGCCATGCCACTCAATAACAATACTGTTAACATAACTTGTTGAAGAGCTGAAATCAAGAAAATTCTCATTACAAATGGATGAATCAACTCTAAGAGACAGCAAGGTTGTATTGCTAATCTATGCAAGATATACCGATAAAGGTGAAATTGCTGAAGAAATGGTATTTTGCAAATCATTAGAATCCACCACTACCGCCACTGTCATATATGATAAGCTAAAAAATTATTTGGATGTCAGCAATATACAAATAGAGAACAAAACATCTTGTGCTGCAGATGGTGCTCCTGTTATGATGAGCAAGAAAAAAGGCTGCTTAAAACTGATGAAAGATGAGAACCCAGAAATGCTTCTTGTGCACTGTGTAATTCATAGAGAGAACTTAGTATCCAAAAATATGTCTCCTGTTCTCAATGAGGTACTAAAATCAGTTATAAAATGTATCAATGCTTTCAAAGCTAATGCCAAATGTGAGAGTCTTTTCAAGCAGTTTTGTGAAAATGTAGACTATGTGAGATGTTTATCTCACACTGAGGTAAGGTGGTTCTCAAAGGGGAATTGCTTGAAAAGGTTTATGGAACTATTTGATGTTCCTAGTGACTTTTTAAGTGACAAGCCTGAAATGAAGCACCTGCTAACCGTTGATGGTAAAGCATTTGTAAGTTATTTAACAGATATCTTTGAAAAACTGAATATGTTAAATAAACAACATCAATGATCAAATAAAATTCTTATTGATGCAAAGGCAAAGATATTTGGCTTTGTAACATTTATTGAGGTATGTCAAAAAAATATTTCTGACAAAATTTTTAACTAGTTTCATTGGCTAAAAAAATGCTGCTGTACGTGTCATTGTGAATCATCTGAAAATATTGACCTCAGATTTGAAAGTAAGATTTTCCGATTTAAAACAAATTGATTTTCCATCACGGGTGATGCAGCCAATGCTAGTGAATATATCTGATGTTTCAATAGAGTACCAAGAAGAACTCTCATAAAAGCAAAATGATGAGTCAGTTAAAACTTTATTCAATATAAAAGGATTGATCTCATGCCTCTGTGATGAGACAGAAACCAAATACCTAAATTCAACCAACTTTGCAAGAAAATTGTTACCGTTCCTGTCTTCATATTTAGTTGAATGTGGCTTTAGTGCTGTAAATGATTTGTTATCGAAAAAAAGAAATTGACTGGAAACTTGAGAAGACTTGAGACTAAAGCTGACTAAATTGGTGCCTAATATAAAATCTCTCTGTAATAGGCATGAAGCACAAGGATCTCACTAACTTTACTTATTTTATATTCAAATATTTTATATTTCTGCATTTCAGTTCTCTATTGTATGTTTGTTGTGTCTTGCTCAACATGGTTTTGTGTGGTGTTATGACGACATACTTCGTTGATGGCCTGACTGGTTCAACAGCATGCCTCACCAACTTGTTATGTCTGTCAACTATTTATTTGTAGTGGAACAGCCCACTTCTCTGGCTCGAAGTGTCCTCCACAAAAATGCTTTTGAAACTTACTTTAACTGTCCTTTCATTTTTTTTTTTTACTTTTATTTTTCATGAATGCCATGTTCCTAGGAAGCTTGTTTAGAGACCAAGTTAATACCCTTCTAAGCTTCCTCCAAGTGAATAGTAGTAAAATTTTGAATAACAAAAATTAAATATCACAAGGGGGCATCAGGATTTTAGAAATGATTTGCTGGGGCATGGTCAAAAATCGGTTGGGAACCACTAGTCTTAACTGATCAGAGTAGAAATATTTCTTGGCTCTAAATACAAAGTTTAATGTGTGGGATGTAGTTTTAGCAATGTTACATACATGAGACTTTAGTAAGATATTAGCAGAGATTGTAAGATCTAATATTTGTAGCAGTTTTATGCACAGGGTGTGTTAATATTATAGTATTTGTGCTCTGGTGCTATTAAAGGAGACTACAGTAGTTATGTCCTGCTTGGAGAATGTTTTGGCAGTGCATAACAGTTGTGCAGGCCTAGCATAATGTGCCTGTGAACACTTAAGGAGTGACAGTCAGTATAATCAGTATAGGAGCATGTGTGAGTGTATGTGTGTTTTGTTAAAAGTAACAACAAGTAGATCATAAAAAATACATTAGAATAAATGTGACTTACGATGAAGCAATCTGACAAGAAGAAATTTCTAATATCTGTTATAATGTATGATATGGAAGACTAATAAGAAATATGTTGTTTACAAGGTCTCTGTCGTCTATAACAATTTCAGTCAAATGGTCAATACAAAAAGAAGACTGGCATGAAATATTTGTCAGCTCCAAGAAAGACATATGTTGAACCAAACATAAATCAACAGACAACAACTGAATGTGGTGAGCAAGTTCACCTACCTGGGAAGCATACACTCCTGAATTGTTGTCATTGATGACAAGGTGAATCCAGCAGATTCCACAAGAAAATGTGGAACAGGAGAGACATCACTCTAGAGACAAAGATCAAGGTGTACCTGGACACAGTTCCCACTCACCGTAACAGCATGCAAGGAAGTTGAACTACTACTATACAATCTACCTCAGAAAACTTTTGGCATCAAGTGGCAAGACAGGATAACTGATACAGAAAAACTCTCTTGTACTTAAGTGTCCAACATCCACACAATCCTGATGCAGTCACAGCTGTGCTAGGCAGGTTACATAATGTGGCTGCCAGCTCACTGGCTCCTAGAGAAATTGTGCAAACTCCAGCATGGTAATACATCTGAGGTAGCCAGAAAAGGTGCTACAAAGACACACTGAAAGCTTCACTGAAGGTCAATATTAACCATAAAGAGTAGAAATAGAAAATGTTGTATAGACGAGTATAGCATACAGCAGTCCACAAGGGCTCCAAGACATGCAAGGCCAGCAGAGTGACTGCAGCTGAGCAACACAGACAAACCAGAAAGGAAAATGCCATCAGATTTTGTGTCACCACAAGCATCCCAGCCCATACTGTCACCAAGTACTACTTAATCCAATCTATGAATGCACAGACAGGATTAACTCGCAATCTGCACTCTCACAAAGCCCCACCACTCTAGGATAATTAGATGGTCCTTGTTGGATCAACATATGTACAACAATGACAAAGAAGCATAAGTTGTAAAGAAAACAACCAACAGAAAGCAGTAAGAAACAATGTATGACCCAATGTTAAAAAGAATGAAGCGGGGAAGAAGTAGAAGGCATATACAACTATTACATTATCATTATTGTATTAAAAACAATCATCATCATCATTAGCATCTGCTTTAATAAACAAGCTTTTGAGAGTCACTTTCAAACAGGTAACCATCAAAAGTTGATATGTAAACCAATACCGAGGCTAGTTCAATTTGCTACTGTTGCTGCTAATTGTCCTTTCAAAATAGATTTTTGTCGAGCACAGGATAAAAAGTTATATGAACTGAATTGAATAGAGAAATGTGTTTATGAAGTGGTTGTAAGGAGAGCAACAGTAAGAAATAGCATGCATGTGTCAGATATCAAACCAATGGTATTGAATTTATTTTCAAAATTTCCCATGAAATATAATTTACTGTGAACATAGTTTCATTATAGAAATAGAAACACAAGACATTTAATAAATGAAAAAATTGGAGAGATAAATGTTTCTCTTCAATTAGTTTTGAATACCTTCTTTTTTATATAGTAAATTTGTTAATATTGACGTCAGATTATCATCGTCCTCTCATCCATGCTGGTATGGATTAGATGGAAGTTCATTCAGTTTTTGTTTGAGAATGTTTTACAGTTGGATGCCCTTCCTGACACTAACCCTTTTTAGTTGCATCTTATGGCACACAGGGATATGTGTATCTATTCTAAAAACTTTGAAATCAAATAACAGATTAAGAAACCCAGTACTAATGGCACCAATATCTAATCCTCATCATTTAACGTCCATTTTTCACGCTGGCATGGGTTTGATAGTTCTAATGTCTCTTTTGGTTTGGTTTTGGGAGTCCTTCCTAATGCCGACCAAGTTACAGAGTGGACTGGGTGCTTTTTACGTGGCACCAGCAAGGTCTGTTTGCCATGGTTTTTATGGCTAGATGCCCTTCCTAATGCCCATCACCTCACAGAGTGGGCTGGTACTTTTTATGTGGCAATGTCTGCTTTCACACGGTTTTCACAGTTGGATGCCCTTCATATGGATCAGTTACTGATTGACAGATAAAATAAAAGTGTTTTACAGAAATACTAAATGACATTGCTGGAAAAAAACCCAACTGAATCAACAACCAACGTATATTGTATGACCTATTCACAATGTTGTGTATTACTATAGACACATAAATTTATTAACCCACAACAATGCTTTCTATTCTGTGAAGATGCATGGAAAGAAATAATATTGTGAAGTAAAAATGTCTTGAAAATTGAAAATACAGGATGATTGTGTGCTTACAGAGCTTGATTTGTAAACATGTGGTCTTGTAATCTATGCCATTGTGGGACATCTTGAGCAAATGTCTGCCTCAGGCCAACCCATGATGTGCAAATGGTATTTGTAGACACAAACTGAAGAGGAACCCATCGTGTTTTGCATATATCTTTTATCTTTTATTTGTTTCAATCACTTGGCTACGGCCATGCTGGAGCACTGCCTTGAAGAGTTTTAGTTGAACAAACCAACCCCAAGATATTCTCTTTTAAAGCCTAGTACTTATTCTACCAGTCTCTTGGTGTCAGTACTTCAGCTTGGATTGTTCAACAACAACTTCTTAACAATGGTCTAGCTTCACGGAGTGCTGCAAAGAAATATTTTTTGTCCAAGAAAAATGTGAAGAATAGGCTTGCATTCTGCAGAAAATCTAAAAATCAGTCTAGTGAACAATGAAACAAAGTGATTTTTTCTGATGAAGTACCATTTCAATTGTTTGGGACATCTGGAAAAAGGCTCGTCAGAAGGCAACAAGGTGAACACTATGATGAGGCCTGTATCATGCCCACAGTCAAGTATCCATAAACCATTCATGTGTGGGGTTGCTTTTCATCCAAGGGTGTTGGATCACCGTCAGTTTTGCTGAAAAACACTTCTATAAATTCCACATGGTACCAAAATATCCTTGAAAACCATCTCCTTCCAACCATTGAGAAGCAGTTCGGCAAAGAAACTTGCATTTTCCAACAAGATGGAGCACCTTGCCACACTGCTAGAAAGATTAAAAAGTATCTTGGAGATAAAGGTATTGAAATTTTGGAGCCTTGGCCAGGAAATTCTCCAGATTTCAATCCTATTGACAATTTGTGGTCCATCCATAAAATCAGAGTTGACGGAGAAAAGCCAACAAATACTGAACAGTTGAAAGCTCTCGTACAGCAAGAATGGAGGTCTGTAAACATAGAACTGACTCAATCATTGGTTTCTAGAATACCTAAACGAATCAGGGACATCTAAAAAAATAGGGGTTGCCACTGCAAATACTGAGAGAAAAATGAATAACTGTATGATACCTGATTATTGTTTATATGGTCCAAGTTTGTTATTATTATTTGTTAATACTTTTGTATGCGCTCAAATAAATCAACCTTTTGCCTCAGATAAGCATATTTATATATTTTTGGTGCAAAATAACACTTTCGCCAAAATCATTGGTTACAACTGTCATCATCATCGTCATTTAACGTCCGCTTTTCATGCTAGCATGGGTTGGACGATTTGACTGAGGGCTGGTGAACAAGGAGGCGACACCAGGCTCCAATCTGATTTGGCAGAATTTCTACAGCTGGATGCCCTTCCCAACGCCAACCACTCCAAGTGGGTGCTTTTACGTGCCACTGGCACGAGGGCCAGTTAGTGAAGGCCACGCTCAAAATGGTGTATTTTATGTGTCACCTGCACAGGAGCTAGTCCATCGGCACTGGCAACGATCTCGCTCGAATGTCTTTTCACGTGCCAGGAAGGCGACATTGGTAACGATCATGCTGTGCTATTTACGTGCCATCGGCACACACACACACACACACACACATATATATATATATATGTGTATATATATATATATATATATATATATACGATGGAAAAAGTGACTTGTGTAAGGCTAGAACAATGTGAGAAGATAAACTACAAAAAGAAAAAGCAAAAAGTTGAAAGTTTTACCATATATTTCTATATTTTGGAGCTGTGACCCCTTCTTCAGGATATGTGGAAAAATAAGGGATGGAAAGGGTAGTTGCTCAGATGTGTAGGGGAGGAAGGATGCAAGAAGATGACAAGCACAGATTAGCGTTACTATAGTAACCAGCCTGTTTCATGTAGTTCTTGCTGTTTTAGCAGCAAAGAACTACATGAGACAGACTGGTTGCCATAGCAACATATATTTGAGCATGTCACCTTCTTCCTCCACACATCTGAGTAACAACCTTTTCCATTCCTCGGTTTTTCCACATACCCTGTAGTAGAGGGCATAGTCCCCAAATGTACAAAATGTCGTTTTGATTTCTTTTTATAGTTTACTTTATACCTTCTTGCGATGTCCCAACCTTACATAAGTCTCTTGTCAAAGCTGAGAGAGAGAGAGAGAGAGAGGGAGAGAGAGAGAGAGAGAGAGAGAGA
>NC_068989.1:41561494-41571621 GCF_001194135.2 Octopus bimaculoides | reverse complement strand
AGAGAGAGAGAGAGGGAGAGAGAGAGAGAGAGAGAGAGAGCGTGAGTGTGAGTGTGTGTGTATATCTCAAAACAGTTTTAAGCATGTCACAAGTCTTCAGCCATTGTAGCCTGAATGTATGTGAGTATGTGCCAATATACCATACAACATGATTTGTTATTGTTGGTTTCAGACTATCATCATCTCTGCTTTACATTCCATTGTTCACACTGGCATGGATTAGATGGAAGTTTATTTTGGGATTTTTGTTTTTGTTTTAAAATGTTTTACAGTTGGGTGCTCTTCCTGGTGCCAACCTTTTTTATTTGCATCTTATGACACATACGGATATATATAAAATGGATGTCTTATAAAACTATTCTGCACATACAATAACAGCCATACCAACAATCCAACATACCTCCATCATCAGCTGCCCCACAACTATCACTATGGTTTCAACACCTGGGCAGTACCATTCAATACGGCAGTGTCAACAGCACTAAAATAAGTGTTGTTTGGGAACAAACATGCCTTAGATATCACTGCATTTATTCAATCCTAATTCTAGGAAGGATTTGTTGTTGTTGTTGGCACTTCATCACTTACGATGCCGAGGGTTCCAGTTGATCTGATCAACGGAACAGCCTGCTCGTGAAATTAACGTGCAAGTGGCTGAGCACTCCACAGATACGTGTACCCTTAACGTAGTTCCCGGGGATATTCAGCGTGACACAGTGTGACAAGGCTGGCCCTTTGAATTACAGGTACAACAGAAACAGGAAGAAAGAGGGAGAGAAAGTTGTGGTGAAAGAGTACAGCAGGGTTCGTCACCATCCCCTGCCGGAGCCTCATGTAGCTTTAGGTGTTTTCGCTCAATAAACACTCACAACGCCCAGTCTGGGAATCGAAACCGCGATCCTATGACTGCGAGTCCACTGCCCTAACCACTGGGCCATTGCGCCTCCACAGGAAGGATTAAACACTAACATTATTAATTTAACTACAACAAAGAAACACATTTACCCTACGTACAAAAACAGTACCAGTAAATTAATTCAATTAGTAAACCTATAACTAACTCCTAAATTATCTAACTAAATAGCAGCCTAGCCCTTGAAGTCCATGCATATAATATTCCCACCAGTCTTCCATGTATCTATTCTAAAAACTTTGGGGCTGAATAAAATTAAATAACAGATTAAGATATCCAGTATTGATGGCACCAATATCTAATCATTTAACATCCATTTTCCATGCTGGCATGGGTTGGACAGTGTGACAGGAGCAGGCAAGCCAGAGAACCAAGCTCCAGTGTCTACTTTATATCTTTTCGCAATATTCCAGCCTTACATAACAGGTTTCCTTAAAGTAATATCATACAATGCTTTACCAAAATTTCTGTGTGTGGGAGAGAGAGAGAGCATGTGCCAATATAGCACATTGCATGATGTAGAACAATGAGCAAAATGGCAATACTCTGCAGCTAATACTCTCAATACGTGATAACCAATAGATCAAAAAAAAAAAATTGTTGGGGAGTTGGAAACAAGAAGGGCATCTGGTCATAAAATACTATCTCAAAGTCTTCATCTTCAAACTTTTCCACAAGCTCTTTTCTTTTTTTGGTTTTATCACTTTGGAGGTAAAAGGTGTATGGCTTTGTGATTAGGGTATTCGGCTTACAATCCATAAGGCCATGAGTTCAATTCCTAGTGACACGTGTCCTTGAACAAGACATTTTATTTCACGTTGTACCAGCCCACTCAGCTGGCAAAAATGAGCAGTGCCTGTATTTCAATGGGCCAGCCTTGTCACATTCTGTGTCCAATCAACGGAACAGCCCACTGTTCCGTTGATTGGATCAACTGGAACCCTTGTCGTCATAACCGACGAAGTGCCATATAAAAGAAACCTCATCAGTTGCCCACAACAGATGAGGTTCCTTTTAAATTAGAAGTGTGGGGCAGAGATCATTACAGTTAACATAGAAAGATTTAGTCTGTTGCATGAATATGTAGGACAGCAAGGAAATTTCCTTCAGCAGTGATTCTCTCAAAACAAACATCTGTAAATCATGTTTGATATAGAGCTCGGGGAAACACCATTAAAGCAAAATGTTCTCCAAAAGTTACTTACATTAATAATACTCATAGCCAACTGACAGATCACTCAGCTGAGAGGTAAGAAATGTTTTAATTGGTTTAGTTTTAAATAAAATAGGATTTCAAGTTCCCCTTAACTTCTGTGATCTTTCACAGCATTTTTTAAAAACATGTTTTACCTTTCTTTCAAAGACTTTCTAATTACCTTGTTAAAACAACCACGGTTCGGTTTCTTCCAGTCTCCAGTGTATGGAAAAACATAACAATCCATTCTTAATAGTTATTATAGCAATAAATACAAGAACACATCATGTTCTTTTAAACTTGCTAATTATATGTGATTGAGGTTTAAACTAAAATACATAGTCTAGAAAATTCCTTTGTCAGTCAGTCAGTAACACAGAAAGATAACAACCGGTCGACTAAAATAAATTTAACCCTTTAGCATTCAGATTACTCTGTCAAATGTAATGCTTATTTATTCACATAGTTTTGAATTAATTATGGTTTATCTCACAGATTTGAGATTTCGACGATGTGGTTGTTTATTTCTAGAATGACATTGTAGGGTAGGTGTGAGAGGCTGAATCTGGCTAATTTGAGCATAAAACAAGTAGCATATTTGGTTTAGATATGGTTGGCTTAAATGCTGAAGGCTTAAAACTGAAACTAACCAGATGACTAATGAGTTTCAAACTCTCCATGATACAAACATGCTAATTATTGTACACAACTGCTCACCTAATTTTGTTTACTTCTCTGCTAAAGATTCAGACATAGATTGCAAATCAGTTAAACCAGTATTAACATTTTATATCAACAGGAACACCTATTTCCTATCAATTTATATTTTGCATTTATCAAAGAGAGACAGCAATGTTCTAAATTTGCGGTTTAAATTATTAGAAAGCTATTTTACAAGACCATCAATCACAATTTTCTTTTTACTCAGCTAGCTTCCCTCACTCAACATCAGAAACTAAAAAACAAAAATTAGTCAATGTCAAGCTAAAGAAGTAACTGTCTGTAGATAAAATAACTAAAATGATTAGTTTCAAGTGGATAATCATAAACTGTAATCTTTGAAGATCATTAACTTCTAAAATGTGATGGTTTCTCTCATAAAATGCCATCAGTCACCAGTGTGTACGACATAATTAGAGATTATCTATTTGCCAGAGTAATTTCTATCAGATCTTTAAAGATTTAACTTACCTATTTCTTATTCTTCCTTCTTTCAGAAACCTATTAAAATGCAAACTTCCACCTCACTTTGAGTTAAGGAAGGCAGTACTTGTGTCCCTTTAGAAAAGCTTCCAAAACTGAGGAAGAAGGGAGAGAGTTGAAAGGCATTCTCAAACTGGAGATACGTCCCAAATGCTAGTAACAAAATAGACTCAACTAAAGGTACTCTAGGTGCTAGTTGACAGTGTCAAACTGGATGAGAGATTAGGTCTAACCCTTCAAGTAGGCCATAGCAAAATTTGAACCCAGAATGCATAGAGCCAGTACAATTACTGCAATACAGGAGTCCCCAGTCACTGGGCTGCAGACCAGTATGGACCAATGGATCAGGCAGCACAGAGAAATAAATAAAAATGAAAATTTTCTATGTTAGGGATTATTGTTGTCTACAGGGTATATTTGCATTATATATGTAATAATTTAATTATATATTACATCCTTTATTGTGCTTTGTTATGTGCATGATCCCTTGATTCATGAAAAATTGTCTTCCATGAAACCAGTTACAAGTGTAAAGAAAAGTTGGTAACTACTGATGTAATGTATTTGCTTAGACATTCTTTCAGTTCTGCCAATCTACTATCCTGGGTCACTAAGTTTTGTAATGAAGCCTGACAGGATGAGAGGCAAATTTTATCTCAGTTGTATTTGAACTCAAAGCACTGAGTCAACAAACGCCACAAGACATACTAACCAATGCTCTAACCTTCTGCCAATTCACTACAGTCATTCACTGAGGTCTTGTTATCGTCATTATGATACAGATTCTCCAAATTCACAGCCCATGCTTTGAATCTGGTGAATTCATTATTCACTGTCAACAGAAGACAGTTAGTCCATGAATATCTCCTGCTCTCATCTCCAGCCACTACAGTAACCACCATCTCACTCAGCAGAAGTCTCCTTAATATAACTCACATTCAACAATCTATCCAGGCATTTTAAGGAATATATACAGCTATACATGCTGATATAACTAGTACATCAATGGCTTCATCTCCTACATAGTGAGTCAGAGACCACCCTCATTTTAGTGTCTACTTTTCCAGGCTTGCAGGGATCAGACGGAATTTATTAAGGCAAATTTTCTACAGCTACATGCCTTTCCTGTCATCAATCCCCACCTGTTTTCCAAGTAAGTTAATATTTTTTGGTAGATTGTGTGGCTGTGACATTTACAACAATCATGCGATGTCAAGACAAGGAGGCACTCACATATATTTGGTTGGAAGACCAGTGTCATCCAAATCTAAGCAAGCTCAACCCAATGATGATGAAAATTTCAGGTGGCTATGTTTTAAATTGGCTGAAAGATGTAAGTCTACTGCCCTAGAGCAGAAATGGTTTCCACAACAAGCTTCCACACACTTTCCTTTCACTAAATTTACTTCACAAAATTTTGGTTGACCCAAGGCTATTGTAAGAAGACACTTATCAAAGTTGCCAAGCAGTTGTGATCAAACTCTAGAGCAAGTAGTTGCAAAGCAAACTTATTAACCACACAGCCATGTTGATATTCTCAACGTAAAAAACAATTTTTCTTCTTATGAAGGAATTGAGTGACACAGCAAACATCAAATAATTTACAATCTAATATTTCACCTCCTTCACTGATACCAGCTGATAGTTTGAACCAAAATGAAATTGAAGAAAATGCTGAGTCATTGAAAAACCATTTTTCACTAACATATCCATTGCAACTACGAAAACCTAGAGCAAAGTATGATTAGAAATTATTTCCTACAGTTGACAGATAAACCTAAGGATAACCTACCTGAATATATCAGCTTTTGGGCAGCTGCAGGATAATCTTTACCCTTATCTTCTTCAACTTTTTTCTTTAATTGCTTTACCTGGAAAATAATATTAAAAACATTAGTGATATTTTGATATTTTTGTAAAAGGATATTTGTTACAAGTTACCTCTTACTGTTTCACAAGTATGTGGGCAAGATATCTCACAAACACTTAAACAGTATATCTCACAAACATGTAAACATGTATCACAAACAGGACAGAATCTCACAAACATATGTGACCAGTGTATCTTACAGACATGTACACAGTGTATCCCACAAACATGCAACCTATGTCTCTTATATATACAAGAAGACTGCTTAATAGGAAAGTTTCCTGGGTTAAATTTAGATAAGAGAAAGAGGCCAATAATATGCCTAAAATAAAAAGATTGGTTGAAGAAGTAAAGTAGTCAGTAAAGTAAAAAATTTTAACAGCTGCTGCTGCAAACTTCCTCATTTGATATTGTACTGGTAAATCAAATTTCAAAGACTCTAATCAAATTAACTAAGATGGAGATTAGCAATTAAAAAATAAACATTGATGAGATTAAAGGAGAGTGTATATAACTTTATACCATAGTCAATAAGATCAACATTCAATTCTTAGAACAATTTACTTATTTGGATTCTATAACCACAACAGGTTATATTTGGGTAAACTTGTTTCACTTAAGAATTAAAAAATATTAATCTCTGCACTGATAAATGAGTTATTACTAAGACATAGTTGCACGTATGATGCAGTAAAAGTCATCACTGAAGCCATTTTGTAAGAACTGCTGTTTGTAATAGAGTCAGTATAAACAACAGCAAACTCTACCAGATAATCATTTTAAAACAAAACAGTTAAGTTGAGAGGGGAATTTTATTTAGCTTCAAATATTTTCAAAATGGCTGTGCCTTTGTTGTAGAAATGTTTTACATTCAATGCAAATAGTTAGTGAACAAAATTAAAAAAAAAAAGGTGGGGGTGGTAAAATGGAAAATAAACTAATGTGAATGACGAATACAGAAAATTGGTAAAGTTTTAACCATTTTTAATATCTGAAAATGAAACATACTAATGATTTATTTGAACCAGAAACAATATTAACTTTGTATCAAAGAGAGAATCTATACATTGAATTTCATAACATAATAAACAGATTCAAAGATTAACAAAGAAAAAAAAAACCTTGTAAAATTTGAACTTGGAATGGTAAAATAGTAAGATATAGATCTATTTCGGCATTCAGTTTAAAATTGTCACACTTCAGTCATCTTTCCAACAAACATTTCAATAAAAGCTCAAAACAGTACATATAGGGGATACAATAATGTGAAGAATTACCAAAGATATTAATATAATACATAGTAGAAAAAAAAAGGGAGGAAAGAATACTAAGTAATAAATGAAATGACAGCAAAAGCAATGTTATTTGATATAATAATTAGTCATTAGATAAAGTAGCAATATGCTAATCTAACAAACCACTATCTATAATGAAGTCATATAATAGTTATTAGGTTCAAGATCATAAAGCTGTGATTTGGATTCCTATATCAGAAAACGTGTGTCCTTGAGCAAGGCACTCCATTTCAAGTCACTCCAGCCTTTTCTCTCTCAATCTGTCACATTCAAGGCTCAGCTAAATCATGGGTGGGGAAACTGAAAGGGTGACTATGTCTGCTCGCAAATACAGACACCAGCTGATGAAAGCATAATACACGTTACTAAGTTATACTAGCAAGTAATAGCAATTAGTTAACCATACAGGACTGCTTCACCGAGGCCAAGTAAAGTTACACAACAACTACTTGGAGCAACACAAAACTATGCAGTGGTTTTCCAAAACAAAAGCAAAATGAGAGTATAAAGTATCGAAGTAGTATGAAGTAGTTTGGCTTTTGTTGCTATAAGGTCAGATAATGTGACACAGTCTGAACATTTCATGTAACCTTAATGTAAAGTGTTACCATTAGAGAACACATCACTTGTAGGGAAAAAAAGGAAATGAGTGCTCACACACACATGTGAAAGCAATAGAAATCAACCTGAAGTTGTCAGGCAAGTGTTGTTTCTCCATTTGTTAATCCAGTTTCACTGCTGGAAACTGTAGTATTTCATGGATTGATTGATCAATAATTCCAATATATCAATGAGTAAATTTGTGTCATATCATATATGACATATACCAAGTGAAATGCTGCATTCCCCATACAGAGTTGTAAACTGTTCCACATATATAGTACTGTGTTCTAATACAAGACAGATTCAAGCAGTATATGGTACAAGGAGAAAACATGATCATTCCAAACACTAAGTTCACCAGATAACATTGATTTTCCTTTTATAATTTAATCTCCTAAACTGCTATTAAATAATAGCCAAATCTCCCTACATCACTTATGAAGGTCACATTTACAGAAACAGGAGAGACAGTGCCCATGACCATTACTGATGTACCAAGAATACTGGGCTATCAGTGGAGACATATGTAGATCAGAGAGTGAAAAAAATCAAAAACACGGATGGGAAGGGAATTCAAAAAGGTTGTAGTTTTAGGAAGGGAATTAAGTTTTTCTGGTAGGGTTTAAGTAGAAAGATAGTGTGGGCTGCCAGGGTCCTGTGGCGCATTCATTCTGCAAAGCTCTGACTGGGCTTGGAGTTACTCAAGCAGCAAAGAGGAGGGCTATAAATTTTATCACTAAGTGGCTTTGGATAAAGTGAACAGAACAGTGGTTTGTTGCTACTGGAATGCAAGCCAGGACTTTGATCAACCCCAGATGGGTTAACTGGGAAGGGGATCTGATGCTGAAAGACCTAAAACCCCACTGATACACCAGAAACATCACAAATGATACATTCCACAGCATCTGTGAGCTATATCTTGAAACTAAAATTAAGAGTGACTGGTGGAAGAATAAAAGGGTAGACTGGAATGTCTTCATGTGTATAGCAGCACCATCCCAGTACTTAAATGTCATTGAGGGCTGTGTAGACAGCCAGCTATTTATGAGAGCTTAAGTATTACCTAACTAACACAAAAAAAAAAAAAAAAAAAAAAAAAATTACTTTGAAAGTGCAACTGGAAAAAGTAGGTGAGAATAGATGCTGACAGGACTGTGACACCAGTCTTTGGTGATACAACAGTGGAAATACCAACCATAATGATTTCTAAAAGTGCTACAAGTTGTTGACTGAACTGAGCCTTAGTACATTATTGCTACTTATCATCCCTGATGGGGTAAATGAACTTGGAATATAAAGAGATATGACAAATTTTTTTTATCTGGCACCTGACCAATTCTACCCATATAATAGATGTAAAGTGGCAAGGTGGCAGAATTGACACACCCTGCAAAATGCATAAATTCTGAGTTCAAATTCCAATGAGGTTAGCTTTGCCTTTCACAAGTATTAGTTGATACCACTATAGCTAGTCCCAGCTTTCATATCAATTAATTTTGAAGGAAATAAATGAATATCGTAAATAACTTTATCATTGTTAAGCTGGTGTTTAGAACACAAATTAACAAGAAGTTTTGTTGGAAACTTTGAATTTAGACAATTTTAAAACAGGAAATTTTGTACCATAAAATGAGAAGGTGATCTTGGGTGGGTTGATTTCAAAAGGGTTACTCTTCAGTAACATACAGAGACAAAAGTCAATTATATTTACTCTTTAGTACACAATTCCTCTAAGACGAGAAAATTTAGAACTTTTTTTTTCAGTACTCTCATGTAATTGAAACTCAGAGGGCCTTGGAAAAATTCCAGCCAGTCTATTTCTGTTAATGCAATATAAAGGACGGATCTAAATATTTGGTGAAGTAACTTGTAGATCTTACATGGAAGTTATGCCAATGTTTCAAAAGCATAGAACTATTTCACACCAGTCAAGTCAAATTTGATAGTCAGGCAGAGGGCGGTAAGCTGGCAGAATCATTAGCATGTTGGGAAAAATGCTTAGTGGTATTTCATCCATCTTTATGTTCTGAGCTAAATTTCCACTGAAGTTGACTTTCCCTTTCATCCTCTCGGGATTGATAAAATAAATATCTGTTGAGTACTGGAGTTGATGTAATCAACTAAACACCTCTCCAAAAATTTCTGGCCTTGTGCCAAAACTTGAAACCAATATTTGGTAGATGTAAAGTGGCAAGGTGGCAGAATTGGCACACCATGCAAAATGCATAAATTGTGTCTGCCCTTATGTTCTGAGTTCAAATTCCACTGAGGTTAGCTTTGCCTTTCATTCTTTCATAATTATCAGTTGAGCATGGGTCAACTTATCCCCTCCCCTGAAATTTCCGGCCTTGTGCCAAAATTTAAAAATCCATATTTGTTAGTTGGTCATGTTTCAACAGAAACACATTAACCCTTTAGCATTTAAACTGGCTATATCTGGCCAAAATGTTTTACCTGTTTAATGACCAAACTGGCCAGATCTGGCCCCTCACACCAACCCTACAATATCATGCTAAAAATTAAGTTATCTCTTCAAAATCTCAAAGTTACAACATAATTGCCCAGGTGTTATGACATACAGCCACATTGTATTATTTGTTCCTTTCTTATGAGCAGAATTGGCACAGTTGATTTATGGCGAACTGGATTACTAGTGTAATGGAAGTTGTTTGTTTGTTTGAAAGTGTGGGGGGTAGGGGGTTACAATTTGCATGAAAATGCTTTCTTTTGTTAAGAAGGATCACAAACTATGTATGGTTTCATCGTATAAGAGCAGGTTAATACGATTTTGCCCAGAGACCACGGTTTCAAAATTTTAATTTCCCCCTGTCCCCACTGCAATTTCTTAATTTTTAACTTTAACTTTTTTTTTTTTTTATCCACGTAGAAAAATACAGAGATTACGAATCTGGGAAACATGTCTTTTTTTTTTCAAGTTTAATTTTTCTTAAAGACACACTATATGCCCCTTCCCCCACCTTGCCCACCCATCACCTATCCGCTTTCAAAAAGTTAAAACCTCCCAGTGTTTCACGCATGCACAGAATT
>NC_068989.1:41550647-41560720 GCF_001194135.2 Octopus bimaculoides | reverse complement strand
CGTGTGTGTGCGCGCCAAAGGAAGTTATTTCGTGGCATTCTTTCATTTGAGGCAGCAAAGTTGTCAACTCAATCATATGGGATCATATGATTGTTCATTAATTTCCGTAAGATTTTTTTTATTTGTTTATGCTTTGAAGAAAGCAGAAATTGAAAGAGAAGAGAAAGTGAAAAGGCAACATTTGCTTTGAAGTGAGAGGAGAAAGTGAAAGATGTCTGTACATGTATATGAAATTGACATATGTATGTGAGAGAAAGAAAGTGAGTGAAGGTGTGCGTTATGTATTTTTTTGCATGTACAACTAAGTGGCACTCACTCGCTCTCTCTCTCTCACACAAGCACACACACATTACCTTTCATACACACATACATAAATACATATGCATACATCTTTTTTGTATGTGTATGTGTGCATGTAAGAGAGAAAGCGTGAGTGACTGTATTTCCTCATAGCATATAGAGAAATAGATGTCTTTTAGTGAAATTTGTTTTGGTTGTGGCTTATTTTAATACAATATTTATGTGTACATTTTCATAAATGTTTGTCTAAGTAGAAATCTATTCATGCATGAAATATTGGACGAAAGTGAAACATTAGAAGCAAATTGAAATATTGCCTGAAACTGACCTCAAAATTGTGTGACTCGACCTCATTTCCAAAGTTATTTTAGTAGTAAAAAGGAGTTGTGCCAAAAACAGTTTATTTGGCAGCCTTTATATTGGGTCATCCCATAAATAATGCGTTTTTTTATACTTCTTTTATTTTTCAAAATTAATATAAACAAATTTCTTTTTTAATCTAAAATATACTCTCCATTTTCTACAATGCTCTTCCATCTATCTGGTAGACTTGCAAGGCTCCTCTCCCAAAATTCACTTGTCCGTGACAAAAAATACTCCTCCCATACTGTTCTGACATTGTCTACAGAATTCATATTTTTTCTGTCCAAATGATTGTGAAGGCTGCGGAATAAATGATAATCAGATGGGGCAATGTCAGGCAAATATGGTAGGTGGGGGCATCGTTTCCCATTCAAACTGCTCCAACCTTTGAAATGCTGTCCTCGCTGTATGTGGCTGAGCATTATCCTGATGGAAGAACACCTTTTGTATTTAATGGAAAAATGGCTGCTGACTTGAATGAATGGTTGAATGACCAAATCCAAGTTTCTCTGCTATTCTTCAACAGTTATATGGGATTTTGTTCCACCAGGGTTTGCAGGATGTCATCAAGCTTTACAGATCTTCACAGTTGAGACTGGCTTACATTTTTTGTCTGATCTTCATATACTGCATTAATATTCCTCGCATGTTCCGTTGTGTTGTTGCCTTTATCGAACTCATAAAAGCAAAATATGCCAAATATGCTCCTTTGTCACTTCTATTATAGCTTTGAAAAAAATTTTAATCAAACTGCACGCTTCAAAACTTGCAATAAGAATGAAGACAGGGTAAAACTACTACCTGCTCATATAGCAAGTTAATGCAGGTAGTTTATACTGTCCCCCTCCAACTTTGAGTTCATGCAATTGAAAAAAATCACATTACTTATGAGATGACCCAATATATAGACAGCTGATAAACAGCTTTCTTTATTGTAATATAAATGTGACTAATTCAGAGAAACATTACTTTCATTATTCACACATCACTCTCATAATGCAACACTTAGTAATTTTGGTCCAAACTGAAAGCATGAAACTATTTTCACTTTCTAATGAAACCAGGTCATTGTAGAGCAGTGTCTTTCAAATAACTAAAGCTGGTTGTTAAAGTAACATAAAAAATATATGAACGAAAATAAAGTTTATTTGGTAGCCGAAAAACTACTGAATTTTTTGATACCCCATATGTCAAAATCGGCAACTCAGTTTCCCAATGCATAAAGAACACACACACATACAAATTTTCTTTTATATACATAGATTAATATAAAACAGTGAGAATACATAAGCATTACTTTTGACAGAATAATATGAATGCTAAAGGGTTAACTATAGTTCTAACACATGCACACTATTATTTTGTAGAACCTCCTGCAATAATTCAATTACTGACAAAAATGGTTCCTACGAAATATAGAAAAATATTTGATAGCAGTAATATAGGAATGAACAAAGAGATATGCAGATCCTAGATATTTTGTCTTTTTTAATGAAAAAAACCTCAATCAAGCGAGAAGCCACTCAGTGTAAGGGATTATGAAGGAGAAATTAAGAGGAAAGGAATAAATTAGGAATAAATTTAATTTAGATCTGAAAGAGTTGCAGTCATAAGGAGGAGGAACACAATGAGATGGAAAGAAGTTCCAAAGTCTGGCAGTTCGAGGAAAAAAGCTACGATCATAGAAAGACTTCCTTATTTGTGGAAGTACTACTGAATTTGGATGAAGACACTGAGTTTCAAGATGGGACTAAGTGATCTGGAACTAAGAGAAGAAGTTCATCAGAGCAATTCCTGTGCAATAACGATAGAAAAGATTAAGACTGGCAGCTTCATGTTGATGTGACAAGGGTTGCAGAATGGAAGCAAGAGAGGGACCAATCAAATTAGAGACTCACTTCTGAACCCAGTCGGGGAAATCCAAGAAACAAGACAATGGACCTGCCCAAATGAGAATTGCATTCCATACAAGAACAAATTGTGGACTTCTAAAAATAGAAAATGGCCTTGGATGTGAAGTAGTCCTTTGACCTATACAATGACTCAAGCTTACAGAAAGCAGACCTATGTAAGAGCCCCAACAAAGATCAGTTAAGAAATTACAACCAAGTATTTTCAAAGAAGCCCTTTGCTCAAGTGGTCTGACCATTTCACCATGTGATATTTCAGACCTATAACTCAGGTAAATGGGTGGCAGAAAGGGATCCTGTTTCTTATTGGAAGACAGGAGTTTGGTTCCCACTCCCCACTCTATTTCTTAGTGTGCAGATCCGTCTCAGAAAGACTGAAATCGCCTTTCATAGAATGCTTAGTATTAGTCAAAGAATTAGTCTTAATGACTTGGGGGATGGGGCTTGCTTCTTTCTTTTTTTTCCTTTGGCTGCGAAACAATATTAACAGTGACATAACACTGGTCTCAAATTTTGGCACAAGGCCAGCAAGTTCAGGGAAGGGGTAAGTCAATTACACCAACCCCAGTGTGCATCTGGTACTTATTTTATTGACACCAAAAGGATGAAAGGCAGTTGACCTTTGCAAAATTTGAACTCAGAATGTAAAGCTTGATGAAATGCTGCAAAGCATTTTGCCCAGCATGCTAATAATTCTGCCAGCTCGCCGCCTCAGTGACATAACTAATATTAAAATGCCATGAGGAAAACAATCAAATAAACAGAAAGAAATATAATTTTCGTCATTAGAAGATAGCCACATTTTACAAAAATATTAAAAAGGACGTGTATAATTATATATAACAAAATGTCTAGAAAAAAAAAACATGGGAGACGGGATTAAAACCTCTGTAAACTTTGTCATACAAACATTGAGTATAATATCTGATGTAGAAGCAGATATTAACTTGCTGTGTTCACTACACCTCGTTAAAGAAGATAGTGGGGGTTAAAAAAAAAAATCAATTCCCTCAAACCAATGATACTAGACATACTGGATAATGGATTTTGATCATTGCATAGAATTCTACTGAAAGTTTCTTTCCCCATAGACAGACAATTAAAAACCACAAGATTATTTTCTACTTGTGCTACACTAATATCTAGGTATTTTAACAAGCTAAAATCATTGGTTTTTTGGGGGTTTTTTTCAAGTTTTGATGTTAACCCTTTTGTTACCATATTTCTGGTGAAATACACTGCCTTTGCTTCAATTAATTTTTGAACTAGTAAAGAATTTATCAAAATACTTTTGTCTGTTTTAAGCTGGTATTCTGAAAATAAATTAACATGAAATTTTGATGGAAACTTTTAATTTAGATCGCTTTAAAACTCGAAGTTTGTATCACAGAACCAGGGGTAGACTCAAGCATGTTGATATCAAAAAGATTAAGGACCCTCATACAAGATAGTTACAACAAAAAAATGTAATTCAATCATACTAAAAAATTACAGAAAAAAAAAATTTATACATGGTGTCTGATTTATTGAGGACATAAGGAAAATGAAAACAGACAACAATTGTTTAATTGTAATAGGCATCAGTTGTAGAAGTGAAAGGGTTATGACATCTTTAGCTATCAGCATCACAACTCCTGTACAGTATTTAGTAATTTTTCAGTTCACTTGTTTTCTTTTACTATACTGTAATGCCAAGAAGTTCCAATATCTAATTGTGGAGGGTGTAGACCAGTGGTTCTCAACTGGGGTTCATATACATACACAATCATTTAATGTCCACTTTTCCATGTTGGCATGAGTTGGACAATTCGACAAGAACAGATGAGCCAGAGTACTGCACCAGATTCTTATGTCCGCTCTGGCATGGTTTCTACAGCTAGATGCCCTTCCTAATGCCAACCATTTAACAGTGTACTAGGAACGTTTTACATGGCACCAGCACTAGTGGGGTCATCAAGTACCCAGAAATAAATCTCCTCAACTGAATGGGATACAGAATGGAGGGATACAAAACTATGATAGAAGGGCAAGGAGCAGGTGACTTGCTGAAGAGGTGAATATATGGCTTAACCACATGGAAAAGAGAGAGGGGGGAGAAAGACATATAAAATCCAGGTACAAGGTGCATATGAAACAGAACAGGATAAAAGAGCAGAAAAGGTGGATGTGTGTGTGTGTATGAGCCCTTGTTTTGACAAACTTGACAACACTACATGCTGTTTATAAATAAACATCACCATCATACAAGCGATGTTGTTTGTTTCACGTCTTCCACGGTGAACATGTCTGGTCATGAGGAAATTATTACCTTATTTGTAAACAGGAGAAGACTGACTATAGAAAGGCCATCCAACTGTAGAGAATTTGTTTCAGTGAATTCTAAGAGACTCATGCAAGCATGGAAAAGAGGGCATTAAAATAATGGTGATGATGATGACTGAATTGAAGCAACATGAAATGCCTTGTCCAAAGACAACACAACCTCTGGAAAATCAAGTGCATGACCTAACAGCCAAGATGTCAAACCACTAGGTTATAAGTATCCTAGTTGAAGTATTTCGACAAATGTCTGTCTACATCTGCCTGGCTCTGTTTCTAAAGGTTGTGGTTTGATGAAACTTACCGACTTAACCTTTAGTATGGCCCAAGATACAGATACACAGAACTGAAATAATATTGCTATATTTATAACTCTTCTCAATAATATTAGTGATAGAAATGAAATGGCTTCAACCAAAAAATGAATTACAGAAATTAACTCTCGAAGTTAACCTTGCTGTACGCCAACTATTAACCTTAATCTTACTATATGTCAAGCGTGTAAGTTAAAAAGAAAATACTAAAATTTACTTCAAACAAGGGATATTAAAACTGAAATTATTCTATCTGACAAAATATATTAGATATTGTACCAAATGAAAACTGCAAAAGAACTGGACAGGTTTGTATTTCAGCATCGCAATCTTATCTCCATTAAATTCAAGGCTCTCAGGTTTGTTCTGATAGCATCTTAACAGTTTTAGTCTACTGTAGGTATCTTTTAAAACTAACTTATAATAAACTAACCCCAGTTTGCTTGCATCATCTAGTTATATTGAAACCTATGCAATTACCTCACCCATAGACATCAGCCAAGACTTAACATCCAGTTATTTCTTCAAGACAGGTGTATATCAATAAGATCATGTTCACCTGTCTCAGCAATTACTTAAAATCCTCTATATTCACAGAATCAAGCCAAAGTCAGCAGAACACAAGCTAACATTGATTTTTCATTATCTTCAGTCATTTTACCTTGTTCAAACCATAAGAATGGGAAAAATAGCAGTAAGAGATTTTAATGAGGTAGCTTGGTAATTATCAGCTTACTGTATATTATAGATAATATACATGTGGTCCTTAAACTTACATAGTGGTGAATTCCTGTTGGTATATTTAAGAGCCTCGATATCTCTAGTCTAGTGATTCCACAAGAGAAAAACTATCTTCTTCATTTATAAATCTTTCAACTAAGTCCTCTTGTAGAACAAATCCTTCATATATAATAATAATAATGTTAGAATATGATCATATTCTAGGCCTTATGACAGCATGATCAATCAAATAGGGATTTTTCTATAACCAAAACAGAATTCTGGTTTACACTGAACCGAGATTAGATTTTTGAGTTTAAACTTGTCCAACTTGATTTTTGTCACATAATCCGTCAAATATTTGTAGATAGTGAAGCACAGGTAATAAACTGATAGCCCAAGAGCCTCTATATCACAAACTGCAAGAAATAGTGGCCAAATCTCCTTCAATTAACCCTACCATCTTAAAAGATAAAGGAAAAGCATTGATTCATTATGCCTAGACATAAAAACAAAAAAAAAAAAGAAATGGTCATAACTTTTCTACTCTAGGCACAAGGCCCGAAATTTTGGGGGAGGGGGCCAGTCAATTAGATCGACCCCAGTATGCAACTCGTACTTAGTTTATCGACCTCGAAAGAATGAAAGGCAAATGGTCATGACTGAAATGCTTTTGATAAGTCAGTTCAAACAGAGGCCTTAAGGCTAAACAACCTCATTTGTCTTATCCAGATCAGAAAACCCAAAACCTCCGTACCAAACATAGTTGAAGACAATATGCTAAATATGTTTTTTTTTTTATGACATCAGTGTTCTCTCGTTTTGAGTGGATTTATAGTGCCACCAACAATAATGTGATTGCTATGTACTCTGAAGATTTCAGTGTTCCTACCAATCTGTCAAGTGTATATTCACTTATGGCGACACATCTGAGGAGGGAGGGCTAGGGAGTTGACAATCACACTCTTGTTCTTGCTCAACCACGTCACCCTAAGTAAACAAACACTTTACAGAATAGTAGGGATTCAAATCATCAGGGTACTCTGCAACATCCAAGATGTCAAATCACAATAAATGATTGAAAGAATGTTCTGAATACTGGTTGGTGAGAAAGCAGAGACACAGGATCAAGGGAAGCCTTTAGCCTTGTTGAGGACATGGTCATTTTTCTCAAGCTAGCATCACAATAGAACACACAGTGTACTTCGTAAAGTGATGGATGTTAGGAAGGCTATCCATCAGGCCATAGGAAAATAAGCATGAAGTGAAATACAATCTGCTGATCAGTCTATGTGAGCAGTGCCATCAAAATAACTGCTGACTGTGGAAACCTGTCCAACCCAGGCCAGCATGGAAAGCAGATGTAAAACACAGATGATGATATTCAACATATTTTATAACACAGCATCACTTTTTCCTCTTGACAAATATTTTTGAATATTTACCATCCTAAACTAGTATGACCTTTGCAAAACCTTAACTCCCAAAAGTCCATCACATTACAAAACACAAAAGAGATCATCAATTATGCTACTGTATCTTTCTCCAGCTATTCCATAGCCTGTTGCCTATCAGCAAGATCCATTCGACAGCAAGTCTGTTCTAGTGTTATATAAACAGCAATAGTTTTCCTAGTGAACAGACAGATAGCAGTAATACTATAGTTGTTGTTCTTTTTCTTGTCACACCCACCTTACTTCAATGAAATATTACCAACTGAATATCAATAAATTAGCTGATAATTTTACCTGGAAGAAGGATTCAGTTGACTGCAATAACTTTGTGGTACTGATACTATTTACACTAACAGTCAAAATACTAAATAAACAAACTAAAAACTGAAGTTCAGCTATCTGTATTACAGTTGATGTCATTAATTAACAGGTCAATAATGTAAGAGAAGAAAGTAAAGACCAGATTTCACTCCGATCTGCATTGCTTTTCTAAAAATTTCAATCAACTGATCTTATGAGAGGTATGTCCTTTGTATGTCATCTAAATTGAATCTAATGGTATAAACCCAAAAAGTCTAGACCAACATTCTGTTATTTTGATTTTGCATAGATTTCAGTCAGATAGTACAGACCATGTTGTTGTCATAAAGGTAAGAAACTAGTCCATGTCCCACTTTAAACAACCAAAGGATGTTAAAATTGAGAATCTATTTTGTCTATAATGCAATATATTTAGATATTATGCTTAATGAAACATGACCTTACACAAACTTCTTTGAAAAGAGACCTGAAGACTTGATGGGCTTGTATGTTACTATTCCAATTGTATCAGCACCTTAAGGCTCTTGGGTCTCCTCTGAAAATGGTTTTGTTTGGTCTATAACATCTCTTACAATGTCAACTTGTAACAACCAACATAGTTGTTTTGACAGCATGGTTGTGTAGTTGAATGTCTGCTTCCAAACCACATGGTTTCAAGTTCAGACCTGCTGCATGGCACTTGGGTGTTTTCTACTGTAGCTATGAGTTGACTGAAGACTTGAGTAAATTTCATTGATAGTCAGTACCGCCTGACTGGCCTTTGTGCGGGTGGCACGTAAAAGCACCCACTACACTCTCTGAGTGGTTGGCATTAGGAAGGGCATCCAGCTGTAGAAACTCTGCCAAATCAGATTGGAGCCTGGTGTAGCCATCTGGTTTCACCAGTCCTCAGTCAAATCGTCCAACCCATGCTAGCATGGAAAGCAGACGTTAAACGACAATGATGATGATGATGATGATGAAACTGAAAGAAGCCTTTCATATGTGTGTGTACGTTTGTGTCTTCTGGTCTTGACATAGCATGGTGATTGAATGCCATTCATATCCAATATTCTGTGAAAATACATCTCGCCATGAGGAAATATTAACTTGCTTGGATATAAGTGAGGGTTGGCAACAGGAAGGGTATTTGGTCACAGAAAATCTGCCTCTATAAACTCCATATGACCCAAACAGGCATGGAAAAACAGGTAAAACAAATATGACAATGATATATTTTTTATTCTATATCAGAAGTTATAGAGAAATCAAGAGTTGAAAGATTCAATGCACAGGTATTTGGTAAGTACCAGTGTACAAAACTCTCAGCCCTTCAGTTACTCTGTATAAAAATACATATGTATACAAGGTGTCCCCACCCCCAAATTGACATCATTTGAAATGTGAATATCTGAATAACTACGTGTCTTAGACAAACAAAACCAAATAGGTTTCATGTTGAACAATAGAAGATTTATTTATCAAAACTCAAACAAAAGATTCTGAGAGATGTAGATTCTAAGGTTCACAAATGTTCAATATGTGCACCACCAGTGACATGACACATGTCAAATCAGTAGTCCAGCTCCTGATAAACATGCTGTAGCATGTCTTACATAACATCCTCCAGCCCCCTCAGTGATTCTCTGCTCAAGTTCCTCCAGTCTTGTAAGAAGAGCAGTGGATATAGACCAGTCTTTTCACACAGCCCCACAGAAAAAAATTTACAAAATATCAAATCAGGTGAATTTAGTGGTCATTTCAACAGTATTGTCATTATCACTGGCATGTCCAATCCAAACGTAGTCATTACACATTTTGTTAAAATTTGATATCATTTTGAGCAAGAATTCGCTATGTTATTAGACACCAAAATTATGTCAATTTTTGGGGGACACCCTGTACCCTGTACTCAAGCTTTGAGTTCCATTTCCATGTTTGTAATGTTAAACCTATATATATATATATACCTGTGGAGACAGAATGGCCCAGTGGTTAGGGCAGTGGACTCACGGTCATAGGATCTCGGTTTTGATTCCCAGACCGGGCGTTGTGAGTGTTTATTGAGCGAAAACACCTAAAGCTCCATGAGGCTCCGGCAGAGGAGGGTGGTGAACCCGGCTGTATTCATTCACCACAACTTTCTCTCACTCTTACTTCCGGTTTCTGTTGTGCCTGTAATTCAAAGGGTCAGCCTTGTCACACTCTGTGTCATGCTGAATATCCCCAAGAACTACGTTAAGGGTACACGTGTCTGTGGAGTGCTTAGCCACTTGCACGTTAATTTCATGAGCAGGCTGTTCTGTTGATCGGATCAACTGGAACCCTCGTCATCATAAGTGACAGAGTGCCAACAATATATATACATACATATATATATATAAATAAATACA
>NC_068989.1:41520002-41550637 GCF_001194135.2 Octopus bimaculoides | reverse complement strand
GGGGGGGGGGGGACTTCCATAAGAGATAAGATAATTGGTTAAATTAGCTTCCTCTCAGTAACTTACAAGTACTTAACACTAAACACGATGAAAACTGATCCTAACACGAAAAAAAACAAGATTCAAATTAGTGGAGAATGTTAGAATTAATTCTAACTCTGGTACTTGAATAGTACCTATTTTATAAACCACATAAAGATTTTAAAAAAAGCTTCCTTGAGATTTGAACAGTACATAAATAAGCAAGACATTTTATCTGTCATCTTAACAAGCCTGTCACCTACAGCTTTAAATTATAATAATGAATCTTGAAAAGCTAAAATTTAAAAGAGGAAATATTTTTGAATGAACTATTATATCTTATAGCAAGCTTACTAATCTACAACTGAGCAAAATTAGCTAAAATTACATGTGTGTGTGTGACAGCAGATGCAGCTGTTCTGCCCATAAATTACCCAACAGAAATGAAAATCATTTAGGCTATGTGTGAAAACATGTTAATGAAATGATACAAGTTGAAGTTGTGCCAATGAGAAGTATCTGAGAAGAGTGTGTAAATAGTATCTGCTCATACAACAGCCCAAGGCACAGAAACTAGCTATGGTGAACACTAACTAGATTTAAACATTCAACAAATGATGTTGAGAGAGAACAGTCACTAAAATGCTTACCAAAATATTTACAAAAAAAAAAAAAAATGACATCAAAAGATATTTTACTAATTAAAAACAAAATTAACAAAACCGATTCATCTTTGGTTAGACTTATGAGAGAATCATAAGTAAGAGGAAACATATTGATGATAAATGGTCTGTTTTGGTCCTATTTGTAACAATTTCAGAAGGAAGATTCATTCTAAAACATTACACTTCATCAGGAAATTAGCTACTCCAAGAGGAAAGAGAAGGATGGTACCAATAGCAAGAGCAACCAAAATCATCATCATTTTAATGACCACGTTTTCATGTTTGCATGGGCTCACGGAGGCCACAAGGAGGTGATGACAAGTGACCAAGACCTTTGGCGATATGCCATGCTTGAGAAAACTCACCAAGCGAAGTGAAATAGTCGTGGCCAATGCTGGTGTCACGTAACTAGCACCCAAGCCAGTAGCACAAAAAATAGCATCTGTGCCAGTAGCACATAAAAAAGCACCTGTGCCGGTGGCACATAAAAAAAGCACTTGTGCCGGTAGCACATAAAAGGCATCCAATACACTCTTGGAGTGGTTGGCGTTAGGAAGGGAATCCAGCCACAGAAACCATGCCAAACCAGACTGGAACTTGGTGCAGCTTTCCAACTCATCAAACCAACTATCACATTATGTAAAACAAGGAGACACAAATACACATATTGTAAACACACACACACACAAATAGGCTTCTTTCAGTTTTCACCTACCAAATCCACTCACGAAGCTTTGTTCAGCCCCATACCTATAGTAGAAGACACTTGTCCAAGGTATCATGCAGTGGGACTGAACCCAGAGCCATGTAGTTTGGAAACAAACTTCTTACCACATAGCCACATCTATTTGGTTATTACAATCAACTTTGTATGCTCTGAAATATAATCAAGCAAATAGATTTCATTGTCTAATGGAAGTTGAATGGAATGATGGATTCAATTGAGTAGCTAGCAGAGGCTTGGTACACCAAACTTTATGAGGAAGGAAGAAAAAGGAAACAAATATTGAGCATAAACTTTGCTGCCCACTCATAACCTTGGCTATATTTTCTGCAATTTTGTGAAATAAAGGAAAAATGCTCTATTGATATGCAACTGTTGAAATTAGCAAAAGCCATCCAATATCTGTGAGCAAGAAAGAATGGCTGCTGTGTGCATGTGTGTGTATGAACACATATACAGGAATTGCTATCTTTTACATGTTTTGTTAAGATTTATTAAAACTAGAGTTATAGGCAGTCATACAGTTCTCCTTATTTAACATCCAACTACAGTTGTTCACTATACTGGTTAATAATAATATTGCTTTCAATTTAGGTGCAATACCAGCAATTTTGAGGGGAAAGCTGAGTTGACACTAGTGCCCACAGTACCTGATCAGTACTTTATTTTATCAACCCCAGGGCAGAGGAGGAGTAAAGTTGATATAGGTGAGGTTTGAACTCACAAAGTAAAGTACATGAACAAATACAAGGACTTCTTTCCAATGTTCTAAAGTATTCTGCCAATCAATAGCCCTTCAATAATAACATTAAAAAAAAAAAAACATTTGCTCAAAATAATGTTTAAACATCTAGGGGCAGGTGTGGCTGTGTGGTAAGAAGCTTGCTTCACAACCACAAGGTTCCCAGTTCAACTAGCTGTGTGGTACCTTGGGCAAGTGTCTTCTACTATATCAGCTTTGAGAGTGGATTTGGTCTGCAAAAAATGAAAGAAGCCCATTGTGTGTACATATGTGTATGTGTGTGTACGTGCATGTGTGTATGTATGTATGTATTCATGCATGTGTACCACCATCATCACTTGACAACTGGTGATGTTGTGTTTACATCCCCATAACTTAGTGGTTTGATAAAAGTGACGGAAAGAACAAGTACCAAGTTTAAAAAAAAAAAAGTACAAGAGTCAATTCATTCAACTAAAAATTCTCCGGGGCAGTGCCTCAGCATGATCAGTCTAATGAGTGAAACAAGGAGAAAAAAAAAAGACAAAAAAGATCTAAAAAAGTGCACCTGCAATTTCTATCAGACAGACTACATATATTTGAAGATAACTCTACATAAAGTAATGCAGGCATCATATTTGTGAAGAATATTTGAAATAGAAGTCTAAAGATGGTTTTATTTATTTATACAAAATACAAGAAACCTACTCAAAAGATAATCAAGATAAATTCAAATAGGAAAGAACTCCATTCTTATACTGCAGCAAAGAACACTAGGCATGCAGTCAGCTTCAAGTTGGTGATTCAGTAGAATGTTATTATGATGCTAGAATTTCAAGGCCAGCTTGATGTGTAACACCACCAAGGTGAACAAAATGAAAATCTTGTATACAAATACCACACATGATAAACATCTTACACCGCCCCATCTATGCAGTGCTATAATTTTATGTTAGTTTTGTAATATAAAACTGCTATACAAAACCAGGATGTTTCAGCTATGTTCCGTTGATTCAGCAGAATCATAAACAATCAAATTATACCCGCAGGATAAAGAGAAAATTTTTGAAGACTACTTTTTAGTCAATTACACCAACTCCACTGTTCAACAGGTGCTTATTTTATCAACCTTAAAATGATGAAAGGCAAAGCTGACCTCAGCAAAATTTGAACTCAGAAAATAAAGATGGATGAAATGCCACTATGCACTCTGCCAGCTCACCACGATTAATTAATATTGGAAACAGAGACAGATTTGTTGGGCTTTATCATCAACCATGAAGCTTGCCTTTGAATATTATGATTATCAAACACACACATATATAATGTTAATTTCTCTCTCTACCCAACCTTCTGACAACAAAACAGGACATGAATTCTAAAATATGTCCAGATTTATATTTTATCAAACATTTCACTGACATCTCCTCACAGTTAGTGGTCCTACAAATTTCTTTTTTAACCATTAATTACAACTGAGACACTTTCATGGACATTTCAAATGGTGCAATTAATTTTACAATGATGCAATAAGATAGGTAAATGGTATGTTAGCCTACATGCTACAGAGTCAATGTTTCATATCAAGCCAACAGCAGACCAGCTATTTGTAAAAAAATATAAAGTAAAGGCATAGCATTTTGTGCTAAGCAGTGTAAGTAACATACTGACTAGTATTGCTGTCTAGTTCATGATACACAGAACTTTCTTTTAAACATGTCCATCCAATTTTCAAATGAGAGGAGGTTATCATCATTTAATGTGTTTTCCATACAGGCTAGGGTTGTACAGGTTGACAGAATCCAAGTTCCAAGGTCAACTTTAGCATGGTTTCTATTGCTAGATGCCATTCCTAAGAAAAAAAGAACTGGAAATGTTTTGCTGTAGAGGAGAGTGTATTATTAGAAAGAAATTTGGTGGCTATTGTAGTCAAATTACCATATAGAGGCTCCCTTGCTGGCTTATAATGAAGTGTTGGTTGCAGTATTAGAACTAAATTATAAGACCAAGGATTCTTCCGACAATTAGTCATTGAAGGATACATCTGAGCACATGTCCTCATTTAAATCCTATTACATGTGCATACCACCATCTCCTGCAGAATCAGTTTAAATAACTACACTCCACAACTCTCTACCAGTGCTGAAATGGCAAATGACGAACAAGGACTGAAATGCAATCTTAAGTGTATACAATTGGATCAAGTTGTGGATACTAACATTTTAGATTCAAAATAACAATTAGAACACACGAAAAAAAAAAAAACTCTTTAACCCTTTAGCATTTAAATCAGTCATATCTGGCTGAAAAATTCTAACTGCTTTATGTCCAAATTGGCCAAATCTGGCTCCTCACATTAACCCTACGATGTCATTCTAAAAATAAACTACCAGGTCATCAGAAACTTGAAGATACAAGATAATGCATGATTAATTCGAAAGAATGTGAATAAATAAGCATTACATTTAACAGAATAATCTGAATGCTAAAGGGCTAAATTTTTCTTGTAAATAAATATTCTTGGTTTCAACCTATTTATACTGTATCATAGCTGAAGTATCAATTCTCTTGAAAGAAATGTAACTGATGATACAATACTGCTGAAGAGGAAGTGGAAGCCATTCGACTTTACCTTTCATCCTTCCAGGGTCGATAAAATAAGTACCTGTTGAGCACTGGGGTCAATGTAATTGTCTTATACCGTTCCCCTAAATTGCTGGCCTTGTGCCAACATTTGAAGCCCATTGTTATGATAGAAATAAATCTGAAAAGCAGGACTAATAAAGTTTGACTTCTTCAATGTTTATCTATAAAAAAATGGCCTTTCAGATAAATCACAGGTCATGATGACATTGGAAATATGTTAAACAATGTGGATATTGGGGTGGAGATTAACCCTTAAGCATTCAGATTACTGTCAAACGTAATGCTTATTAATTAACATTGTTTTGAATTGACCATGCATTATCTTGCAGCTTCAAGATTTTGAGGATGTGACTGTTTATTTTTAGAATGACATTGTAGGATAGATGTGAGAGGCTGGATCTGGCTGGTTTGAACATAAAACAGGTAAAATATTTGGGCTAGATGTGGCTGGTTTAAATGCTAAATGTTAAACAATATTATACATTGGTCAATACAAAAAATTTTTTTTATGGATTTGGACCTCAGAAAGGGGCTGTCCCATGGCCTTTGCAGGCTTTGTTAATTTCTTACTGTTTTTCAAAAACACACAGCTTGTGCAGCGAGCTTGTGTTTTTTGTTGTTTTTGCCCCCATTTGGGATGGAAACAAATATGGCTGAAATAGGCGTCAAGGAAGGACGAGCAGGAAGCTACATGTCGGTAGCTGGAAAACAGAACATAACAAAGAATGTACAACAGTTTGAAATGAGAGAAGTTGCTATCCCCCATGATAAATTATGTGAATGCATGCAATTTGCTGAAAGGCAGGGGCTGAGAGTAAAATTGACCCCTCCGGAGGATTTAATTGGAGATGCAAAAAGAACAGTATTTTATAGGACTATATTTGCTCGGAAAAAATATTGAAATGGCTTCAGAAGAGGCCATTGAAAAATGTCTAGACTCAATTAGAGAAGACAACTCCTACTACACCTAAGGTAGAAAATTCGGTACAGTGTACAGTGATTTGCCTCCATAGAGGTGGCAGTTAAGCACTCCATTGTACCAGTAAGAACTGAAGAATAGTTACTCTTACCAACCTACCTGGGGAAACGAGTCTCTAGGGTAAGGATTGGTAGGATTCCGCCAGAAATGATAGGATTATGGATTGCGGCAGCTGTACTCTCTGGAACAAAGTAGGACCCATTGGTTGTGCAGGCAACCCAGACACAGTATTTGAATTGATGGGGTTACAGCCTGGAGTTATTGTCCAGGCCAACCAAACAGACGAGCTCCCAGAAATTGAGTTACCGGAAGACAAAAAATTAACAGTGATGGGAGACCTCTCACCTACTATGGCTGCAGCCAGAAGGGGCACATCAAAAAGAAGTGCCCCCCCCCCCACAAAAAAAAATGAACAAGAACAGAAGTAGCTGAGATCCTGACCCAGCCAGAGAGCACAGCAAAGGTAGCAGAAGGGACCCAAGATGCAACAAACAAACCAAGAAGATGCCAAGGAGGAGTACATACAAGTAACAAGAAAAAGAGAAAAGAACATCACCAAAATGCACACAAGCCAAAAAAAAAAAGTCACACACACCAGATAAGCAGACACATACAGACACACAACACAGTAAAACCCTGACAATTCAAACTGCATACATAATGGCTTACAGAAGTAGTATATCTATAGAGAAAACAATCAAAAATTTTAAAATATCACCAGAGTTAAACTTTCTAAAATCTACTCAGCTGAAACAAAGTGCATTTTGTTTGATAAGCTAAAATACAAAACATATATTACAAAAACTCATACAGGGCCACTGGGGACAGAGGTGAAGTTTGAAGCCCTAGCCAGGTGGTAGAATATAAAAAATTGGAACCTTATTTCATGGGGTAAGTAAAATTGATTTGATGATTGAACAGAAAATGAACAGTAAAACCGTGATTGCTCAGGCAATGAAGTTCATCCTCATTTTACACATATTTTCATTTCATTCATCATTTTTATATTTTATGTCCTCACATATATTGTCTCTGTCTGTCCTTGTACCATCCCATCTTTGTTTTAGAACTTTGTGACTAATAAAGAAATACTTATGTTAAAATATACACCATTCATGGCCAAACTGTGATCTGCAGGACTTTTTGAATGGCATGCTAATAAAAAATTTTAGCAGTGCAGCCCGTCTGATGATGAGCCATGTCTTATGCAGCCTGCATCTCGAAAAAAAGGTTGCCTGTGCCTGACATAGTGTTACTACAGTAATCATTTAATTTTGAAAAAAAAAGTTACTTCCCTCAAATTAACACACATTTTAAACCAGTAGCTACTTAATCCTTTAGCATTTAAACCAGCCATATCCGGCCAAAATATTCTATCTATTTTTAATTCCAAATTTGCCAGATCCAGCTTCTCAAACCTATCCCCCTGTGTCATTCTAAAAATAACATTCACATCATCTAAATCTCAAAGTTACAAGATAATGCATGATTAATTTTAAATAATGTGAATAAATAAGCAATACATTTGATAAAGCAGTCTGAATGCTGCAGGGTTAAATAACATTGCTGCTTTGTTGTTGCTGTGTACGGTCAATATCTTCCCAATCTCCAGTGCAACGATGCTCTGAGTGGTGGAGAAAAAAAAAAATAGTCACAAGAACTGGAGAGCTTTTTGTAGATTAGAAGTCAAAAATTTCAAACCACTAAGATCTGAGTGGAGAAACAAATACCAGTTTGACAGAACATGTTTAACATAAGAACAATCAAAGTATTACATGACCATAATTTAGCAAAGATAAAAAAGAAATATAGATTAAAACACAGTAGAACAGAGTTACTAATAGCTAAATTTTAAAAAATGTGTGTGTGTTGAAGATTATTAACCAATATACATTGATTTACATCAAATTCATATTTATTTAATATCCATTTTTCCATGCTAGAAAAGGTAGAACTGAAATCTATTTGAAGGTAGAATTTTAGTTGGCTGTTCTTCCTGTCACCCACCCATACCTGCTTTTCAAGAAATATATTTCTTTTATTCAACAGGTCTTTTAAAACTCAAAGCAACTGGTCATAATGCTAACAAGAATGTATCACCATTTGACACAGAGTGACAAGCAAAACTATGAGATGTGCACATTCTTGGACATAGACACACAAGCTTTCTACAATTCCTACCAACCAAATAAGGAATAGAAGATATTTGCCCAAGGTGTTGAGCAGTAGGACTGAACCCAAAACCACATAGTTATGAAGCAAACTACATCTAAGCCTATCTTTAAAATTGCATTTAAAAAATGAGACATACACTAATTATACCAACAGTTTTTAGCTTCTATTTCGACAGGAAGCAAAACTGCAACACCTTCCATGATTCTTCATCTCTTTTCCTATATTGATATGAATTAATAAACAAGCACTGTCCATAGCTAATGGCAAAGGGGTAAGTCTTGGAGACATAAAAGAGGTTTGTAATTTCAAATCAACAGATACAAAAGCAACAAAAACATTAGAAATTAATTATTTTTAATTTACCACTATTAGACAGCCATCAAAGCTATGAGACTTGTTCCAGATACTAACCCGATGGTGACACATATATAGTTAGCACTATCTGAAAATATTCAGTACTCATTTAAAAACACTTGACCCTTTTATGACCATAATATCAATTGAATAACTGGTTATAAACTTCCATTGCCTTTAAAAATAATTAAGACTTCCATTAAAATAATTTTCATTTTAGTTACTAAAATTATGAAACGTTTTAATTCAAATATGGACAGCTCTGGTCAAACCATCCAAACCATGCCAGCATGGATAACAGACATTAAATGACGATGGACATTTTAAAATGAGAGATTTTGAGAGATGGAACCTACATGTATTGATACTATCATCCTGTATGCAAGTGATAAATGAACTCCTAATAGTGAAAAAACAACACTATGGTATGATCCATTGGTTTCGCAAAGACCATGGAAGGGAGGAGATGCTTGGACAACATTAAAGAATGGAAAAGTAAAATCATAAATGCAAACTTCAGTTCTAGCATACTGCTGCAACAGATGAAGAAAAACTGTCATGATGGCATTCGCACAACTCCAACATGAAATGAAGGCTTAAGCAAGTAGGCAATTTACATCATTTTAATGCTTGCTTATTGGATGCTAGTAGTAATTAGACGAGACTTATTGAGGCAGTTTTTCTACAGCTAAATGTTTTAACTGTTCCCCAAACCACGTTTCTAAATAAGATACCTATTCCCTTGGGTAAACAACAGCCAAGACAAACTTTAACAGCAAACGTAAACAATGACAGTCTATTGTTTACATGGTGTTATTGTTTATATGGTATGAGGTAAAGAAAAGACATAAGCCAATGAAATTTTTTCATTTTACTAACAAGCAGAGACAACTTATGTTTTGGTCTTATTCTAACCTCATCACTTGAAGAAATAGTAATAAATGACACACCCAATGAATGTGCAATTTGTTGTAGGCAAGTAAGATTTAGAAAATATTTATTAGAACTGTTTGATTTCTATAAAATAATGCTTTAATGTGAAAGAATAGAACCTATCTCACGAAACAAATAATGCACCAGCTACTTAAATAGCACCAAATATAACCATGATCTGACAAATTTCCTTACATTTGGAGACAGAAAATGAACGATAAAACAATCCAGTAGAAATAGTAGTTGAATTTTTTATTACAAACAAAAAGTATGTATTTTCCACATATTGATTCCTAACTTTGTTATAAAGCACCCCCCTCCCCCGAGTGGATAAAGTTGATTAAGTTGATTACCATTCTTGTACCAACACCTATTGTTCAGCCCAACCATCAATGTACACCTGCTCCAAATATTTAAGATACAACAAAATTAAGAAGGAATTATGCAGTAAAATACAACTACCACGGTCATCACCTCACAGCAATACACTGCTATTTTTATAATCAACAATTAATTAGCTCCAAATTTCTTATTCAAGAACTATTTTTGGTGAATGGGTGTTAAAATTAAATATATCACATGCCAGTTTGAGAATGAAATGCTGACTCAATTCATTTAATGTCCAAATTGTGCTTTTTTGTTGTAGCTAATGATAAGACACACATACATAACTACTACCACCACCACTGTCATCAACATTTTAATGCCAGTTCAGGCCAACAACTTGCAACACAAAACTTTAAATACATTGTAATAATGGTTTTAGACATTTTCTAAATTGGTACTCTTCCTTTTCTATATTTAAGAATTAGAACCAGTGACAAGCTAGCATCAGTCTTGAATAACTGAAAGTAAAGATACAAAACTAAATCACAAAAATTAACTTGGTTAATACTCTGAATACAAACTATCTAGGTAATAGAGTTTCTCACAGGAGATGGAGACAGCCTCTAAATCTGATGAATGTTGTGAGGACTGAAAAGAAGGCAAATTACCATGTTTAATATAGTAAAATTAAGATGGTTGCAGCTGTAAACTATTCAATTTATCCAACAACAGGGCAAGGGTTGCTACATAAGTTCAGATATGGCTGTGTGGTAAGAAGCTTGCTTCACAATCACATGGTTCCGGGTTCAGTTCCACTGTGTGGCACCTTAAGCAAGTGTTTTCTATTACAGCCTCAGGTTAACCAAAGCCTTGTGAGAGGATTTGGTGGATGGAAACTGAAAAAGGCTCATTGTATGTATGTGTGTTTTCGTCCCCCACACCACATGACAACTGGTGTTGGTTTGTTTACATCTGGTAACTTAGCAGTCTGGCAAAAAGAGACCAATAGAATAAGTACTAAGCTTAAAAAAAAAAGTGCTGAGGTTGATTCATTTGATACTACTATCAATAAAGAGGTGCAGGTGGAAAGCAAAAAATTATCATGAATATTTATTTTCGAAGGGGCCTAAAATTTAGCACTTTGAGAACTCATAATGAAAATATATAGTGACAGGTCTTGGGTCCTCACTAAGCATTTGCAACCCTTAACAACAACACTAAAGGGCAGGTGTAGCTTATACGACAGAAGCTACAAAGTCTTCACTGGCTGAAAGAGAGAGAGAGAGAGTGCATGTGTTGCATTCATGTGCCAGTGAAGGATCATCAATGAGTGATATATAGGATATTGATTGATTGTTGTTACATAATATTTTCATTCTTGTCACTATGTACACTAGTTTAGCATTCTATTCTGCCATAAGAATAGAGGATGGAATTAATTCTCGTACAATGACACAAATTCCAATTTCCCACAATGTTTTCTAAATATTTGTAGTTTATTTTACAATTTATTTATTTATCTCATAATCAGGATGGGAAGCAGTTAGGGTTCTAAAACTGGCATAAAGCGGGAGTTATCCATCCTTACATCAGACACTCAGCTTAAAAGCTTGCAAAATTCATAAAAGGACCTGAGGTCCCAGATGATGATATTAAAATAGGCAACAGATTAATGTCTATGTCTCATGGAAGCTATGGCAGGATTTGAACTTGTAAGGGAAAGAACTGGAACAAATATCACAAGACATCCAGTCCAAAGCTTTTAAATTTTCACAAATCCAATACTCTGAATTGGAACATTTTTACAGACCCTGAAAGGGCGAAAAGTAAAATTGACCTAAGCTGGACTTGAACTCAGAGTGCAGACAGTTGGAATAAATAGTATCCAATGCTCCAATGACTGCCAATTTGCAGCCTCAGTAGTTACTAGAATCACTTGTTTGAAATTTTAAGTAAAATTATTTTTGGTATCTGATCCCTCTCATGTAATGCTAACTCTATGTCAAGTATATAATAGCTGTAAGTAAAAACAACTGTAACAAGAACCTAAATATTTCATGATAAAAGTCACAGTTCTTCATAGAGAATTAAGCTTGGTTCTTTCGTCGTCATTTAACATCCGCTTTCCATGCTAGCATGGGTTGGACGATTTGACTGAGGACTGGTGAAACTAGATGGCTACACCAGGCTCTAATCTGATTTGGCAGAGTTTCTACAGCTGGATGCCCTTCCTAACGCTAACCACTCCGAGAGTGTAGTGGGTGCTTTTACGTGCCACCGGCACGAAGGCCAGTCAGGCGGTACTGGCAACGGCCACGCTCAAAATGGTGTTTTTTACTTGCCACCCGCACAGGAGCCAGTTCGGCGGCACTGGCAACGATCTCGCTGAAATGTCTTTACACATGCCATGACGATTGGTGCTAAAAGACCTAATGGTCACTACATCAAGCTACAGCTACCGACCTGAAGTATTCTCAACACTTTTTTTTTTTTTCTTCAACTGGTAATTGGAACTGTGACCACACTGGAACACCAAGTGTACAGGCTTGGTCATCCTCATTGATTTCAGTACTTACTTCAGCTTGGTATTTATTTTATTAAACTGCTAAGGAACATAAACAACATCACCAATTTTTAAGAAACATAATCACACACAACAGACATTTGCACAGTTTCTGGCCACAAAATTCAACTCAAAATGCATTAGTCAACACAAAGCTATAGTTAAAAGACAGTTGCCTTGTGTCATGAAACCTGAAACCACACAAACAGCATGCCATTAATGTTCACTTTTTATATATGTTGAGATGGCTGGGATAGGTCATCATGGACTGTGTCAACCCTTCTTCACAGTTTGTTTTCTCAGACATGTTGTTGCACTCATACATTCTGTTCATGACACAGTTTCCACCGTTGGATGCCCTTTGTATGTGCTGGGTGTATTATTATGGTACTGGCATAAGGAGGGGTGTGGGCTGTCTTCGAAAAGACTACAGAATCCTTTCAATCCTACATTGTTTTGATACATCTACAGACCATTTGTAAGTAAATGTTTTTTTCATATCAAAATATTTTTTACACATAGCCTCATACTAATAAAACATTTTGTTCAGAATCTACTTTATTAATGCCAACTGCCTATCCTTAGTATTTACTCACAGCATGTGTATGATGTATGTGTATATTTTTCACCCAAAATTAAACACTACCAAGAAAACTGATAGCCACATGCTCTCAACCAAAAATACCTTGTGGTATTTGTTTTGGCAGAGTTAGACATTTCCTTGTCACTTTCATCAAGGTAACAGCATTAAACCAATGATTCAAGCATTGGCAACCAACACAATCACTATTGTTCAGAAAATGCACAATACAAAATAAATGACCCCCCACCCCTACTATCACTACAAAGACAACAGCTAGGCACACCAATGTCAGATAAAACTCAATATCTGCAAACAATTTCACTAATGACTAAATAAAGTACTAATTTCTATGGAGAGAATAATGACAATTAAATTCAGCATATAACCAATACTCTGACTGCAGAAGAATGAAATGCATCATTAATCAGAGTGGGATTTGATCTGAGAATGCTAAGGGATGGTTATAAAGCGCTATAAAACATTCCACTGCTCTATCATTCACCATTTATCTTTATTTATTAATACTAATATTCCAGTTTTGGTATATTTCATTACAACCACTTACTGTGATAATCTGAAGCTACTGAGTTTAATGCCTGAATACAAAGACATGGAAGACATGCTTCATGTCTCTGACAGATGATTAATAGTTAATATAAAATTGGATAAATTAATTGAAAAATTATATCCTTTTTACTTGCTAGCTCTGGCAGAAAGGGCAGTGCCCATGGCTTTTACAGGCCCTCCAAGACCAATGTGTTTGATACCATTAATGTTGTTCTTAAACCATTGGAATACAACAGCAGCAGGAGTCAAGAGCAAGGAGATAATTCCAGAGGACGGACGTTCTGGAAAGGAAAATCTGGGAGAAATGGTTAGTGCAAAGCCTGGTGGCAGGAAACACAAAGATAATGAGGAGAATTGAATTGGTCAAGGATGCCTGAGTAGGGCAGAATGCTCTGAGGAGCAGTGGTTATTAAAGTAGCAATAGGAAAGGCAGAGAGTAAAGAAGAGAAATATCATGTTTGTGGGCCAAAGGCAACTTTATGAAACTAGTATAAAATATATTTCACTTGTTATAGCTATAACATCAAATACAATCTGTATTATTTTTAACAATACTCAATGGTATCTTTTTTTTTTATTTAGGAAAAGAAAATTTTTAGAAAGGGGGAGAAAGTAATAAAATATAGCTAATTACTTCTTATATAGAATTCTTTTCAATAAAGTTATTGATTTAATGTAGAGTCACTCATCGAATTTCCATACTAATCAAATATTAATCATCATAATAATCAACATCTCTGCTCTAATATTCTCGTTTTCTATGCTGACATAGGTATGTACACAACACACATGAATACCATTCACATATTTGATCCGCTACTTTTGTCTAGTGTCTTCTAGGCTCTAACATCAGTCCCTGCAACTTTCTACCATCAACACATGCTACATCTTTATTTATTATTATTATTCAAAATACATTAACCACTTGCACTCTCTCAAGACTCACTCTTACACTCATCTACTTTGCATATATCAACCAATAGCTCTGATATGCACTCGCTTTCCTAACTCACTCTTTTACTGGTTTCAGCTACTAGATTACAGCTGTAGTAGAGCACTGCCTTGAATTCTGTATGTCAATCAAAATCAACCCCAGTATTTATTCTTTTGGTCTCTTTATGTTAAAAAAAAAATTTCCCCAAATTTAGTTTGTACAGAACTTGCTTAAGTACTGCCTTCATTAGCAAAGACTGCTCCACGACAGCATACACCTTACTTTTCATGCACACACACACACACAACACTTTTTTAAACAAGCCAACAAAGGAGTTTCAGTGTGGTCATCCAACCTGCCAAATCAACCATCAAATGACTTGGTACTATCCTAAAGAAGGAAAGGACACATTGGATAACATAATCCTAAATAGCAGGAGAAAGGTGAGATTGTCAAAGCTGGAATATCTTTGATCACAGATTTGTTTGCTGGGGCTGACTGGGAAGCTAAACAACACTTCACTAAGTTTGAATTTCCTCCATCTATTTTACATTATAGTCCATTATAAAGACCTTCACACTTATCCCTAATTACATGTCTAATGAAACCAGAAACCCAACAATGCAACAATCGTGCTTTAATCCTTTTGTTATTGTATTTCTGATGTGAAACTCACCTCTTTATCACCACAAAAACAAGAAGTTTGTATCAAGAGAACCAGGGGCAGTTTCAGACAGATCAGTTAAAAAAAAAACCCTTTCTGGAATAACTAAATTTACAACAACTGTGTACTCACAGATTTCAACTACAACATCGAGTTCTGATATTTCTGTAGAGTTATGGATTCTTTCACGCCATTGGCCCCAGAAGGTTCCTCTTACCAATACAGATCAATAAAAAATAGATCGAGGCAGAAATCAACAAATCTTACAAACTACACACAGTAATGCAGGCCACCAGCACAAAAGTAGTTGGCAGGCCGAATACAGTTTTATGGTGAATGTGCGAATGTATTTTGGAAGAAAACCAAGAAGTAAACAAGCACAAATTATTGTTAAGGGAGGAAACCACACACTTTTTCTCCAACCTACCATACTCCTCATCCTATCCCCTGGTCATGATACATAAAAACAAAAAAAAAAAAAAAAAAAAAAAAAAAAAAAAACACCAAGGAAATGGAATATGGAAAGTTCATATTCATTTTAAAATCTACTGTAGTTCATAATTTTGCTCTCTAATAGTAATGCGTTCCTATCAAAATAATTATGCACCTGTTCAATTCCACTGACCCTCAATATCTCTGCCCAAGCTCAATTTTTCTAACCTCATTACTATTTTGAGAGTCACATGTGATTCCGCTATCACATTGCCAATGATACATATGAGAGCTATGTGTGACTCAAATGCCATGTATCTCAAGTTTTCATCAAGCATTCCTTTAAAAACAGGAAAACAAAAAGAAATCTATATATTACTTTTAGTTTTAATTACATAGGGGAGAAAAAAAAACATGGCAAGTAATAAGTAAATTCATCCTATTTGCCTTGGACATTAAAGCGGTTGATTAACATCAATGAATATGCTGATAATTTAAAGCAAAATCAAGAAATATGATTCATCACTTTGATATCATGTTATAATAAGGTTCACATTCTTAGACTTAACTCCTACATTCAAAGTTTAAACTCACAATTGGATGGTCCATAATGGTATCCTAAAAGCATGAAAGGTACAAGATCCATCAACCTTTATGTTACATACTTCTGTTGAAATACACAGCTTTTGTTTCAATTAATTTTGAAATTGGTAATGTAACTCATTATTAAGCTGAACATAAATTAACAAGAAATTTTGATAGATTTTAATTTAGATAATTTTAACACAAGAAGCTTATATCATAGAACCATGGGTGATCACAAGTGGGTTAACATTAAAAGAGTTAAGACAGGCACAAAACAGAAGTTGGAACAAGAAACAATGTCAACAGAATGCTACTGCTTGAATTCCTAGAGTCCCTATTCCAAGTTGCTACTTGATAACAAGTAGTTCCTGGTGAGACCAGCTATTGTAACAACAGTAAATAAAAATCAAAGAGAAAACCTAGATAACTGATAAAGAGGTCATTGCTTTGTAGCCAGTTTAACCCATTAATGCATAGTGTCCAGGAAAATGGACACAACTTGTTTCGTACATGTGTGTAGTTGGTTTGTTTGTACACAGCGCCTGCTCACTCATAGAGCAACAGTTTAGAGACAGACTATACCAAAAATAAGCTCAATAGGTAGTTCACTTAACAAACAAAAGTAATTTTTCTAGTGTCCATTTTTCTGGACGCTATGCATTAATGGTTTAATATTACTTGTCCTGATTTTGAAAGGACAATATCAAAAATCTTGTAAACAAGAATAGAAATTCTTAAGACAAAATTGAAGATTTCATGATTAGGAGTTTACAAAGCAATTTGGTAAACGGTTTTATATCTTTTGTTTCTGTCATATTTCTTTCAATCTTTAACAAACTAAGCATTATTTCGTTCATTAATAGTGCTCAAAAATCAATAACAATATATCACTCATTAATCAAGCACAAAAATCAATACCACAGTACATCCTATAAGAGACTTTATCAAGACAAAAACTGCAATATCTTGTTTGTAAATAATGTGTATACATTAAGTATGATACCTGGATGGCTATACTAATTTAATACTGCTCCTATTGCATACACTGCATTGTTTATTCAGCCTAGTGGCTACTTGCAACATCAATGCATGTATTTATTCACTGTTTCATACATCAGAGAAAACAAATTTCATCTAAGCATGAGGTTGGCTGTGAGTACACATTGACAAGGTCCAAGAAGGCCAAAATGCATCTGGTATTCTCATAAGCTGCTGCTGCTGGTACAATTTTTCATCTTCCTACAATACATATGGTTTATATTTAAAACAATACATCTACAAGAGATTTTATTGGATGCAAACTACAGTATCTTGCCAGTCAATGGTGTATTTATGTTAAGCATAGTACATAGATGGCTATTTTAATGTATATACACAAGCTTCAGCTACCATAGATTGACTAGAAGATAACCTGATAATACTCGATAGTGTCAACTAGCTGCTAATATAGAACAGAAAATGAATATGAAAATATAAAAATGTTATTGACAGTATTTAGTATGTCGGTTTTAGTGAGTTGGTGATGACTCACAGCTAAAAACAAATGCTCATAATAAAGAAAAAAGACCTGAAATACTGATATTACTTATTAATAACTAAAAAGACAACAGAATTTACTAAAAACAAAGGCTACCTGCTAGATTCAGAACTCATCAGCACCTGTCTAACAATAACATATGAGAATTTTCACTAGATTCAAGAATACTTGAGCATTTTCTTATCGCCGTTACTATTCCTATAGCTACTACTATTAAAGTGCTGCTTTTGATTTTGATTTTCGTTTCCGTAAGCGAAAAAAAAAAGCCAACAACAAACACATTATCACTTATGAATTAACCAAATAGATTAGTTATTTATTAAGATCTGAGAACAAAAAATGGTGCAGTCCAACAAAAAAAAAGACAGATTAGAATGAGAACAGTGAAGAATGAAAACAATGAAGAGAGTTGTATGGCGAAAATAGAACAGAGGGCGACACAAAACATCCATTATTCATAAGTCTTACAATATAAGAATCAAATATCAACATAAAAAGTCTGCAAAACAAAGGAAAAGCCTTATAGCTGCATGGTTAAAAACTTTGCTTCCCAACCAGAAATTTGTGGATTCAGTTCCACTGCACAGCACCTTTGCATCTGTTTCCTCTAGAGCCATGGCTTGACCAAAGCCTTGTAAGTAAATTTGGTAGATAGAAATATAGAAACTCATTGTATGTGCATATATATGCAGGTCTGTGTGTTTGTCTACAATTGTGCTAAATGACAGCTGTGGATTACAAATGGTTGTGCAGTCGCTCATCCTGTCAATAAATTGTTTGCTTGCTTGGCACCTTTGAAGACATATGTAAAATAAGAAATCTTTCACTTGAAAAAGAGATCATCAAGGATTAAAGCATCTGGCTTTAAAAAATGTCCTCAATATATTCATATAGCCCATGTTAGCATAGAAAAACATGTAATAACCAAGGGAAATAAAAATATACATATATATCAAACACCATTTGATAGATGATGGTTTACGTTTGTAGCTAAATCAGTTTAATAAAAGGACACCAAATAAAGATCTGAAGAATAAACTAGAACATCATAAAGAGAGAAGACAGAGAAGTTAAAAAAGTTTAGTTAAAAATGTGATCTTTCCTTTCAGGTAATTCTAGAATGAGAAAGAAAAAGAGAAAATGCCTTGTCATTGCATTTATTTCAAAAGATCTCAGGAAAATATTGGACAGTTGAGTCAATAGGGTCCTAGAAGACAGAGACAAACAGAATGAAGTGAATAAGGACAAATCATGATTAAATATACTAGGGTGTGGGTACAAAAACTGATAAGAGAGAAACTTATCTTTTTTACTTCCTGAATAGAACAAGACATGAGAAGGAATGTCTGCATTTTTTATATTTATCTCAGTCACTTCAGTATATGATAATGGGTGCCAAATAGAAATATAGCTAATGTAGCTTTGCTTGTCCAAGCATACAACACCATGTCTAAAAAAAATGTTCCTATTTGATTCTAGTTTCATAAGGGTCACTACTTTGACTACACAGCTATAACATCAGTTAACCAGCTGCGGCTATCAGGAAGTCATTAACAGCTCTGACCAAACCTGTGGATAGAATTTCAGTGTTTTGTCCAGGATGTCCTCACAACCCTCCAGCTGACAGGACATTGTAATTCCTGTTCTATCAGATAAACTCAAAACTGATAAGCCCAGTAGTGCTCCCACATTAATGGTTTCTACCATCAACCTATGTAGTAATAGACAATTATTTGTAATTCATCAAGACAAGTTAGGTGCAGGTTGTTAATAAGATTTATAAACAGACCAGGGTAACAGATTGGCAACAACATAAACTTAACAACAGTGAGATACAAAATAACTGCCCCCAGACAGTTCTCTCTCCAAAATCATTGTATTACTTTAAAAATTAAAATCAACAAATTGCAGGCAATTTTTCTGTTTTCTAATAGCGATTCACTTTAATTCAGAATTACAATTGCACAAACCCCAAATCCAAATTCTAGTTTAAAAGCATATTAGGAATCATTTCTGAAGTTAAATATTTAATTGTTTTCACATCCCTTTTTCTTCACTACGATGAGTTAGACAAGACTTTATTGTAATGGATTTTCTAAATGAAACTATAGTTGTCTTTCAAGTTAGTTTATTTTTCCATTCCACCAGTCTACTAAACTACTGAAGAAAATAAATAATGTCACTATCTTTTTGCTCAGACAGTCCTAAATGATGAAATGCTGAAGTAACATTTACGTAGGCATGCACACACACACACACATGCAATATGAAAGGCTTCCTTGCAATTTGTCAACTAAATGCACTCATAAAGCATTGGTTGGCTATAATAGGAAACATTTGGCCAAGGTACCACAGAGGGGACTGAATGAGAAACCACTTGACTACAGAGCAAACATCTTCACAACACAGACATGCCAGTGCCTAATCTGACTAAAGAACAGGCACCAGGTTTTGAGGCAAGTTACTTCAAATCGTGTCCTATTCACTCAGATTTTAAAAAAAAGAAGAGGAGCTAAAGGGAACTGTTGACAATGTACATAGTAAAAGTTACAAATTGGAGGTCATGAGTTTGGATAAGGTCACATGTCTTGAATATAAGTGGAATATGACTGTCCTTAAGAAAATTTTTCTCATGCAAAAGGTCAGTTCCTGTAACATCAAACTATTTCTTTCAATGCTATGCAAACTTACCCAAATGCCTAGTCCATCAAAAATTTGTCATTTATCCACTTAGTAATCCAGAAACCTTACTCTAAGTAGCAACCATAATATCTATAAAAATATTTGGTTTATAATTTTATTTACTATTTATCATATTCACTATAGGTGTAGGAATGGTTTTGTGGTTAAATTTACAGTTACCAACCATAGGGCATTTTAGACAGGAGTCTTCTACTAAAGACACTGGCCAACCAAAGCCTTGTGAGGGGATTTGGTGGACAGAAACTGAAAGAAACACATCATGTATGTGTGTGTGTGCGTGTCTTCATCTTATCTTCAAATCATGTGACAGTTGTAAATGATTGTCACTATCATTCATTTCCAATATTTTATGAGAACATGCCTGGCCATGGTGAAATATTACCTTGCTTGAAAACAGATCAAGACTAGTGACAGCAAGGGCTGGTTGCAGAAAATCTGCCTCAAGTTTCATCTAACTCTTGAAAGCATGCAAAAAAATAGAAGTTAAAACAATGATTATGATGGATCTGTTGTTTACATTTAAACAAATGTTTGGCTCAAAATGTATAACTTCTACTGCAACAAGATTGTTCTGAGAATATAGAACAATCTCAGTGAAACTGTAGACTAACAAAGTTCTAGGTGATGTAATTATCAGATATTAGCACTTATTTTTGGCTGCCAAGCTTTATAAAACTGAAACTTTGGCAAAACCATAAACTTCAATGAGGAAATTGGCTCGGCAAATAACATCAAAAATTTCATAACATTGTCATAGTATTGCTTTTTGTTAATCAGAGAATTAGTCATAACCAACAGAGAAGAGATACAATGACTTCAAAAGATGTGTCGTTAGACAGCAGTTGGAAGAACATCTATCAGTGAAAACATCTGCTACAATGATCCATATACAAGCATCACAAATATTGTCTCTTTTATCCTAATAGGAAATAATAGATGAATGAAAATACATAAAACGTCTATGTAGCATTAAAAACGGAGTAATTATCCAAGGGAAATGAAAAGAGAAACAGTTTTGTAAGAGCAAATATGAAACCCAATGACAGACCAGGTGATAATTATATACAACAATAATTATACACAGATAATTCCATTTAACATCCATTTGTCCATGCCAGCAAAGGTTTGGATGAAAGTTGAGGTGAGATGCTCTTACTCTCACCAACCCTTACCTGTTATGCAAATAAACAATTTCCTTTATTCTACAGGTCTTAAAAAGACACAGTGACCAGTCAACAAGAAATGTAAACATCATCACCACTCAAATGGTGACAAGCAAAATATGAACATTCACACACGCATGCACACATTAAGGACTCTCAGCAGGTTCTGCCAACTAAATTCAATCACAAAACATTTGTTGGCCCAGGGCTATAACAGAAGAAACTTAAGGTGCCACACAACAGGACTGAACCTGAAACTATGTAATTGTGAAGCAAACTTCTTAACAACACAGCCATATCTGTGCCTATCCATAAAAAAAATAAAAAAAGACTAAATATATTTATGGAGTTATTTCTTGTCACAAATATAAAACAGATGCCTTTGTGAAACACTAATAAAATGTTTGATCTTACTGTCAGTAAATGCCTAATGAATTATATGGGAAGCAAATGAGATACTTCTGGACACTGAACAGTCTTCAATTGAACAATAAAATATTTATATGTGATTTTTCACTCCTCTCTGAAGTAACCATTCATAGTGACTTCAATGTTCACAACTCTTTCCACACTGACACTGCTGGTAAGGAAACCAATTATTCCACAATCCTTCATTCCCTACAACTGTTAGTTTCACCCCAACTGACAATGACACCCCTAAAACCATTCATCTCTTACCTCCAAACTCAACCTCTATCTCTCACACTGACTTGTTCCCAACCACCATATACCCACATAGTATATAACCCCAATGTGCTTTTAAACCTGCTAATTGATCAGAACTCTACCTGTTCTATACCAGTGCATGTTTTACTCCTGATACCAGGGCTGTGGAGTTAGAGTCATGGAGTCGGAAACAATTAAGGGGGAATCAGAGTTGGTAAAACTAGACCAACTCACAATATCTTTATTCTTTAATATAAGCTAGTTATAACATATAGGCCTAGTCAAAGTACAAAGGTATGCATATGTTTTATGAGTTATGTAGACCACAATCACTTAATTACATAAAAAGGAGTCAAAGTCGAAGTTTTTTGTTTCGACTTCACAGCCCTGCCTGATACATCAGTTAAATAGGTGACTGAAACCTTCTTTTGAGTTATGTTCCTCTATATCCTAAATGGGTCATTCAGAAGTAACACTACAGCAGTTCAGGTTAATAATACAGTCTACATTGCTTAGAAAAAAAATCATATACTCTTACAACTGACTTTTACCCATCACCACACTGCAAAATTTGTCTTTGTATATTGCATGTCCACAAGCTTTCTTGCCTCCCAAACTACAACTAATCTTTACCAACTTTGTGGTATGCCCTACTTTTCATTTCTCAATAATGACGGTTCAGAAAGCATTCACTTTCCATACTACTTCTGACTTTATATTAGTTAAGACTCCTCTGATACTCTTCCTATTCAATCCTATTCTCCACTGCTAGTAAAAGTGTCAAAGCACTTTCAACAAGGCCACTAGCATAGACAAGGCTCTTTATCTTCAAACAATGTACCCCAAAGCTATCCCTCATCTTCACCAAACCTGCCAATCAATCTCTGCAGACATCTGTCCCAATTTTTGGAAGCATGTTTGGGTGAACCATCTCCAACACTTTCAACCTTACTTCCTCATTAACCACTGCAAATACAGCTTCCACAAGCGACATCAACAGGAAACTTAACTCTGTCTTTAACATTCATCAGTGAGCTCATCTCCTTCAGTAATTTTGGGGGGAAATAATGTTAATGTGCTTTACATTAGCAAAACATTTGGCCATATTTATCTTGCCAATTTTAAAGCCAAACAACCTGCTCATGAGTTTCTTTTGTCTCTCACTTCTCAGATTGGTTGTTTTTCTGTCTCATCAAACTACTGTAGAGCTCTCTGATTCACACTACCAACTCTGGTGTTTCCCAAATTTGGTGGACACATTCTTATCTTTGTACATCAATAAAATGGATGCCACCACCAACAACAATGTCCACTCCTATGTGAACACTGCTGCTCTTCATTCTTCCCTCATCTTCCACATACAACCAAGACACCTTACACCAAACCTGAACTACCTCCAAGTGGTGGATTAATCTTTTAGCATTTAAACCAGCAAAATCCAGCCTGAATATATTGTATCTGTTTTATGTTCAGACTATCATGATCTGGTCTCTCATATCTACCCTACAATGTCATCCTAAAAAGAAACAAACACATCATCAAAATCTTGAAGCTATTAGATAATGCAAGATTAACTTAAAATGTGAATAAGCATTACATTTGACAAAGTAAAGTGAATGCTAAAGAGTTAATGTATTTTCAGAATTCCTTCTTTAAATTTAGACTATTGGCTTTTTTTTTTTTTTTTTTAGGGAGAGACCCTACAGTCTGCCACTTTTCAGTTTTAATTTCTATTAATATTTTAGCCAATCAATAAAACTAACAGTGAAATTAAATGAAATCAGCCTCACCATGTTCTTAAATACTTTGATTTGTTGTATTACAAATACACCATCTTGGAAAAACAAAGAACAGAGGTACTAGAAATTACTATGGAATTAGATGGCTTGATACAATAATTTACTTTTGCAGTTCAAAAAAAGTGAATTGGTAAATTTACTGATTTACTTCCCAGTGAAATTTATTGCTGATTTTATGAAACAATTACTCCTATAACACTACCAATTATATAACAGGTTCTGAACTGAAGTGTTCAGACATTCATTACATAAGTGTTATATTTCTATATATTTTCTTCATTATACAATTCAGTGTAAAATATTTCAATATTCTTTAAAATTCATTTTAAACATAAAATTTTTCAGTAATTATAGACAGTAACATTTGCATACGTTATGGAATGACTGAGTCTAGGAGTGAATTGCCTTTAGGGGTAATCTTTGCCAATTGTTTTACTGGTATTAAGAAATTAAAGCTGGTATGAACGCCTTCCACAACCAGTCACAGAGACTGGTTATATCCCTTCGGTGTGAATTGAAGGGTTTTTGGTTGCTATGCATCATTTCCAGTTATAAAAATCTATTGCTGAAGTGGTGCGTGAAATCATGAAAAGGTTTTAAGTAATGTTGGAATTAATTTTGATTTGTTGATGCAATTGATAGAGCTTCAAACCCTGGTGGCACTAATAATTATCTTTACACGTTAATTAAATAATTCAAACTTGATTCTATGAAATACAAAAACCACACTCTCTATTTAGCATGTTCTCATGCTGCTAAAGGAAACTGGTTCCACAGATCAGCATTGTGCAGAGAGTCTTGCATGGAATTATACAAAATAATCAATAATGGCAAGAAACCAGTGAAAATGATTCCCATTTCAGCCACAAGATGGCTAGTGAAAATTAACTATGTGAAAAAGAATTCTTAGCCAATTGAATGCATTATATTTTCAAATGGCAGCTTTTAGCTGCAAGAAGTATGCAAGAAAATTACAGGTTTTCCAAGGCAACTAATGAACCTTTTTATCACCAACCCTGATTCTATGACAAAAATTTCATGTTAATTCATGTTCTTATTACCAGTTTAATAACAAAATTACTTCACTATTTTCAAAATTAAATGAAATAAAAGTAATGTATTTCAGTGAGAAATATGGTAACAAAAAGGCTAACAAGGCTTGTGCTGAGTAAATTTGAAAAAATTTGCTGTTCTAAATGCATTGTCTATAATTACAAGTTTGCATCTTCGTTATACGAGTCATCATTTAATATCTGTTCTCCATGCTGGCATGGGTTGGATGCCTTTCCTAACATCAACCACATCACATAGTGTACTAGGTGCTTTCCAGCACCCATGAGCCAACAAAATTAGTATCACTTGTCTGAAGAGGGATGTAGGGGATATGACTGTATGCAAGGACGACCATGATTTTACTTAGCTTGATGGGTCTTCTCAAGCACAGCAAACCACCAAGAGTCTCAGTCCTTTATTGTGCCCTCTGTGATGCCTGATACCCACTTTGTGAAAAATCAAGGAAAATGCAATACAAATATGGTGGTTAAGCTTTATGAGATGCAAATATAAAGAGCCCTTGCACTGTACACTTAGAAATATTAAAAACCTTCAAAAAACAAAGGTAACCGATAAACTTGGATAGTCAGGATATTCACTGATTGGTTACAGTTTGTCATGAAGTAATGTAACACTCGAAAGTGTTTCCAAGAGTAAGCATAACAAAAGCTAAACTAGAAAATAGGATGAAAGTGGATCTATTTTCAATTTTGTGATTAAAAATTGAAAACATTTGCTGATTAGTAAAGCCGGGGTGATGCATGACCCAAGCATCAACAAAAACGAGACAGAAATAAGAGAATGAAATTCTTGATACATTAAAACTTAAAAGGTAAGAATTCTATATGATACCATTAAATAATGAACCATAATACATCCTCATCATTTCAATGTACACTCTTCCATGCTCGCATGGGCCGGATGTCCTGCCTATCACGAACCCTCACCTGTTTCCAAGTAAGGTAATATTTTCCCCATGACCAGGTTGTATTTTCATGAAAGTTTGGTGAAGGACACCATTTGCGTAACAGTGACAACTGTTTACAACTATCATGTGATGTCAAAGCAAGGATACAATAACACACACACACACACACACACACATACATACACAACAGGCTTCCTTCAGTTTCTGTCTAACAAATTCACTCACCAAGTTTTGGTTGGCCAATGGTTACAGTAAAAGACATTTGCCCAAGATGCTACACAGTGAAATTGAACCCAGAATCATGTGGTTGAGAAGTAAACTTCTTACCAGACAGCCATGGCTCTGCACCTATATACACCAGTATGTAAACATTTTGAAACTTGGGTCGGGTAGCCCAGTCTATGAACAGTGACCTTGAAACCATTCTCCAGTGAGGTCACATCAGTCTTGTTTCCTTCATCAACACAAAGACATAATGCATGTACCAAGGAGACAAACTTGCATTACACCACTCTTAGATATAGCTGAGATGCAATTAAAACTTTCAAGGTCACTACAAATATACTAGCCTTTGCAATCACTAATGACATCTCATAACAATAACATAACAAAGAAAAAAAAAAGTTAAAAAAAACTATAACCTCCCAAAACTAACCTTACACTTACAAGCAACAAGTTCCTGGTACTTGTGCTAACACTTTACCTTAAAAGAATACTGCCCTCCACATCAGGAATAATTCCACAACTGCACACAAACATCCTTAATCACATCTAAAAAAGAAAACCAGCAATCACACAAATTAGCATGGAATCACTCAATGACACACTTCAACCTTTGGTCTACAGATATTGCTCTTTTTCACCATGCTACTCCAAAGGCCACTGTCATTCAACCAAGCCCATCCAACTGTATCTTCTTGTTACCCATATGATACTTGCCCCTTTCAGAAACCATACCAATCATTGCACAATCTACCATCTTAATACATCAGCCATCCAGAATTCCCACTTTGATAATGTTTTTCTTGCAGACATCGACTTCCAGTAGTTCAAGAAGGACATCGACCATATCAATCTTACCTACCTTGTAGAGGCTGTTAAGAACACAGACTCTTTCTGCAGTTCATATGTGTAATTGGTGACAAGGTTGACCAACAAGTAATGATGAACACAAGTCCTATGAGTGGATCTGTTGCTCTCTTTTCAGTCTCAAATTGCTGCTTATAATGTCCTAACATCATTAATAAAAACAGTTTTGAATAAAACCCACATGGTATTAGAAAGGAGGGAACTTCAGTTTATAAAAGAAAATTTTACAACATTCAAAGACAATTTTATAATTTGTTTAATCAGATGAATTTTTACCTTATGAAAGAGAAACCATTAACAACTAGCCATCACATAATTAACATGGAATCAGTAACTGACATACTTTACACCAATTGCCTCAGTCATTCAACCAAGTCCACCCAATTGTAATCTTCTTGTTACCCATATGGTATATGCAATAATTTTTATGAAGAGGTCTCCCATAACATGGAATGTATTTTCAGAATACGCTAAGAGTAAAAAGTTAGAGAGACGCTATCCATCTGGACAGCAAGGAACTGACAGTGTAATAGAAGTATATTGGAGCAATGAAACTTCCTTTATTGTAGAACTAATATAGCATACATCTACCTGTATGAAACAATGATCTACTGACGTACGTCGTACATATTAACACGAAGACTAGTAACAAACCATCTTCAAAATTACTGGGGTACACACCCCAATGGCAATAAGGCCGAATTTACTTGAAATCACATTTTCATAGAAGCTAAAGTTAGCCAAGGAACTCTCAGCCCTCGACTTGACACAACAAAACTCTCACAGATGATCATAATTGCGATCTATCATCAAAATACATACAGCTTCATTACCGAATGTAAAGTAACAATTATTTTAAACGTTATTAAACGAAATCATTGTTAGAATGCAATGGAATTTCTTCTCTGACTTCAGAACACGCAGAAAACCTTTGAAATGACTCACGAAAAGATAGAATTTTGGCTAAAAATTGCAAAGAAATTCCAAGAAGCTTTTACCAGATGTCGATGAACACATCCTCTAGTACTGATAGACACTTCGTTTTAAATTTGCCAAACTACACAAATAAAACGTATAATAATAAAACAATATACAATTAAGATGGCCAACTGTATGTAGGTATATATGTAAATATGTACGTGTATTTATTTCTGTGTAAGGTAAACATGTATTACATACATGCACACCGACAAAGAGATGATTGAACAAAACTGGTCCGTACAAATGTAATCCGTGTTTATTTTACACCTTAACAGACCATAAGCCACACACACACACACACACATATACATATATATATATATATATATATATATATATATATATATATATATATATATATATATATATATATCCACACACGCACATAATCATATCCAGGAGCGAGTTCTTTAGCTCACACAGTATGGAAACATGCCAATGGAAATGATAATTAAGAATTTATAATATGACGTAAAAGTCGGAGCAGATATTGAGTGAGAAATTATTGAAATGTTTATGTCAACTTGGTAAAACTCCATTAAATATGTAATTATGTAATTTCATTGAAAACTAAAAGAAAAAAAAGGGAAAAAATAAAACGTTTCATTTAGTGGATATTGAATATTAACCGGTTTGAAGATCTCAACAATAATTTCACTTAACCAGAATATATAGGGAGACTAGATCATAATCATATTTCTATGGCTTAAATTTTTTCTAATGAAAAACTTCATACGAAGGACAAGGTTCTCTCTAGATGTGTGTACATACTTACATGTGTGTATGTATGTGTATATATATATACATACACACATACACCTTCATGCACTAAAACACACAAATATAAAATTTAAATGAAGCCAGCAAGTTTCATCAAAAGCTAAGGATTTCAAGAGAAAGAATTTATAAGCTATTTTAAAAATTTTTATTAGATTGAACAATTATGGATTTCAAAGAGAACTTAATTCCTAAGTTAGCAACACAAGAAATTTTAACAGGAGTGCAAATGGTGACCCAATTTGAGGTCGAACGGTCGCATATCTTAAGAGATGAAAACAGAAAAACTTGTTGGTATGGGTGTTCTCTCTGTCTCTCTCCATATCAACCAAGAGTAACATACAAACTTAAAGATAATAAAGAGGAGAAAAAAGTTCAACTATGATAGAGAGAAGGTAGAGACAGGTTCTAGATTAAGAGAACGTAATAACTATTTAAACCCTGATTGAAACGACAAGATAAAAGCCGAGGGAGACATATCACTCCAGTGTAAAGTTGGTGTGTAATCATATTAAGCAGGGCGTTAATTACATGTATACACAACGTGTACGTGTGTAAGTGTATCAGCAATGATATATATATATATATATATATATATATATATATATATATATATATATATACGCTTGTATGTATGCAGTCGGTGTAATCGTAAAGTAGTGAGCTAATTAAATATTTAAAAAGTACTTATAAACACATTATGTGTATATATGTATATATAAACATTTAAGAAAGAATTCAGGTAATTTAAAATACGGAAACTTCGTTTCTAAATTCGTTTCATTTCTGGATGGTTCCGTGTGCAATATCTAACGTGAGTGCATATTATACATATATATATATATATATATATATATAATTACACACACATACAACATACTTTCAAAGTTTTGATAAGCCGAAAAACACTTCAATGTTACTCCCATATCTCAAGATATTAGCCCGGGAATAAAAAGAAATTAATCATACCCATGTTTGTGTGTGTGTGTGTGCTTGTTTTTGTGTGTAGTTATGTGTGTGTGTGTGTGTGTGTGTAATAATTCTTTTCTTTTTTTTTTAAACAATTTATCTCGAAGCATAAACAACAATGTGAATATTGGGATAAAAACCCTTTGGACAGAAAAGTCGGAGGCTGCCCGTGAGACATATATAACCTCAAACAGCAATTAAAGAATCACTTAAAAACATTTACATAGATTTTTCACGTTTATTTTTACAATCTAAGTCAAAGGAGTAGAAATTTCGATGCCACTGTCAATCATTCCAGTGTGTGCGAGTGTGTAGGTATGTAGTCCGATTGTAAAGTTATGGACGAAGAGACAAGCTGTCACAAGATGTGAGAGAAGAGACAGTTAAGGTTAGATAAATTGAGACAAAATATAGTTCCTACATTTCGATAACCAACCAGAGTTAATGAAAATATCTGGTTATTTTTCACTTCCATTTCGAAATGGATAAATATATGAGGGGAATTTTGGTTATATCACCCTTTTTTTCATCGGTTCAGCCGAGGAGTAACTTCTTCAAGAACCTGTCTCAGTATTCCGAGTATCTATAATGGTCAACAGTAAGTATGTGTGTGTGTGTTTGTGCATACATATATATGAATGTATATATACACACAATGTGAAATAGCTATTATAAAAGCGACTACGCAGAATTACGTTCCCACACCTCATAACAGCGAAGACATTGCTTTCATTTTTCCTTCTTTCTTATGAAAGGCGTTAATGTCACAAATAGTTTAATGAAACAGTAGACAATTTAGACCCACCACAGGAAAGCTGGTGGAAGGAGTACTCACTAGTGTCCACTTGTAAGCCTAAAATGAGAGGAAGAAACAAGCTAACCACGCTGTGTGTCAGCAATAGAAACCTATAAAAAAGGTCATCCATATCACACTGGTGGTTTGAACACCATAGGATGAAGTAAAATATATTTTTAGTAAGAGGTTACAATTTGTGGTTATGAATGTTATGTGTGAATGAGTCTAATGGTGAATGAGTGTGTATATACAGTGAGGATAATAATGTGTTTGTGTACACACTCACACGCTATATATATAT
>NC_068989.1:41517830-41519808 GCF_001194135.2 Octopus bimaculoides | reverse complement strand
ATATATATATATATAGTGAGAGTGTGTATGTATATATGCAATTAATCCTTCAAAGACCTCGCATAATGGCTTTGATGATGCAACAACTTTTCATTAATATTTACCAATATTTTTTTACACATCACACTGAGGAAATCTCAAATACTGATGAATTTCATTTAGTCTGGAAAGTGATCTAGGTACACCTTCCAAACGAATGTAGCAAACTGGTAAAAAAACAGGAAGCTAGATAATAGACAGAGAAGCATTAGGGTGTTATGTAGAGAGAACAGGCGTCAGATGGTAATAATGTAAGGAATCTCGTCAGCCGGTTCCTATTCCATTTATACCTCGTGTCTTGAGAAAAGTAATATTGTCAATGTCCCACAGCAGTGCTTCAACTATTATTCTATGTCGATGCAGGCGTTAAAAAGAAAGACGAGATGGATGAAGTCTGGCCCAGTGTCACATCTTCCTGCCCACGTATTACTGACGTCCATTTGAACTTATCACCATACCTCCAGGGCCGCAACGTGACCATTAATAGTAAATTGAATTTGGATCAACCGAAAGAATATACGACCTTCCTTTGGTATAAACACAATCATGAGGATAGTTTTCTGTGAAAAATCAATTTTCATTATTTACACTTGTGTATTAACTCGTCCACGACCCAGATTCTGCTCCATCCAAATCCTAACTTTCACTTCAGTCAATTAATAATATCCCACAGGAAAAAGAAAACAAAACATTTATTTCTACAGCTGCATCCACGAACACACGCACAGAGAAAAAGAGAAGACAACAAAGTAAAATAGATGCTATTCATCGACATTTTTCAGGTTAACCAGCTTATATCGTAAATTTTCTCTCACACATTCATGTTACCTTTTTACACAGAAGACAACAGACTGACCGAGAATTGAACTGTGAAATAGTGACTGAAAGAGGTGGGGAGAGGGGAGGGAGAAAGAAACTCACAAGAAGCCTATGTAATTAAAAGAAAAACGGTAAGCGTTCCAGTTTGAAAGTCGTGGGAGTAGAAATAGTGAAGAAAGTAGGAGGACGAGGTTAGTGTAAAGGGTGGGACAGACAGCGAAGGGAAGAAAAACAAAGGAGTGAAAGAGATATATATATATATACATACATACACGAGAAGATAGGGCAGGCTATAGGACTGACGTGTGGTAAGGGAATAAGGGTTAGATGAGAGTAGATAGGGGGAGAGGTGTGTGAATGGTAATGGTAAAATAGTTGGGTATGCAGAAGTTAAATGAAATAAGGGTATGGTAGCTTGGGGTTGGAAGAAAAAGGGTTAATCTTAGTAATTCAATAGTAGACATTGAAAACCGTTAGCAACCGAATCCTAGTTAACAAAGCAAGCTTATAGAATCTAGTTTTTTCGTATTGATATTATTGATTATTTGTTGTTGGAATTATCAATCTAATTGCTCATCAGAAATACAGTGCGTGTGTGTGTATATATATATATATATACATACATATATATCGTTAGAAGAGGAAGTAGTTATCCAATTCCCACGGTTAAAATACAAGACAACACCGAGGTTAGCATTTCTTTTTCTTTTAGGGTGAAATAACTGCACCATACATACACACACACTCATTATATATATATATATATATATATACACAAATATACATACATACAGTGTAGTTAATTTTTATAAATATAAACTGTGGAGTCATAGAATATACTTCCAATCAAATTCTCGGAGATTTCAAAGGATTATTGAAATCGACTCTACTACTTTTATCGACTTAGGAAAGATGAAAGGCTAGACTGACCTCAGCAGGATTTTAACTCGGAAGATAAAGAGGTAAAGGGCCATAACTAAACACTGCAGGGATTTCGTTGACTCTGTCAACTGAGCCTTAAAAAGCGATAGCGAAAGGGACGGGAGAAGTTTTTAAAAAGAGATAATAGCGAGATATAGCTAATGAAAGAAGCGGGCAGGATGTTGAGACAAATAGATAA
>NC_068989.1:41503762-41517761 GCF_001194135.2 Octopus bimaculoides | reverse complement strand
ATATATAGGGAGGGAAATTGAAGGATGCTGCAAAGGAAGATAAGCCAAGTATACAAGAGATACGGATGTTAAAGGGGGTGGGCTATCATGACAAATTTTGATAGGCGTTGAAGTAATTAGAGGTTTAGAGGTTAATGGGGAAAAGGCTGGGGTTTCTTCCCCTTCTATTTCTATTACATCCCTTTCGTTCAGTTGAAATACCAGGGTGGTGGATAGTCGAGCCAAAAATGCCTTGCAGTATTTCATCTGGCTCCCTGCGTTCTGAGTTCAAATCCCACAGAGGTCAACTTTGCCCTTTATCCCTCCGAGATCAACAAAATACACAGTAGCAGTCAAGTACTGAGGCCCATTTCACTGACTATTGTTGTCTCTCTCTCCTCTACCACTCCCCCAGTATATTTAAAGCTTTGGGCCTCCTATGTTGTTACAAACAATTATTATACCATGACGCAGAGGAGAGATAGAGACGAAGTACCGGGATGTCTGATGAACGGAAGGTGCAGGGATGAGGAGTGAGATCTCAGGTGTTGGCATAGAAGACTCGTGACTAAGTGAAGAGAGAGAGTCATCGATGGTCTAAGGTAGATAGACGGTGGTAGCACCTTGAGTGTTGGTCAGTGTGGTTTTGGTATGGAAGGACATACTTATAGACTATGTGGAATAATTACGCTTTAACCACCACCACTGCTGGATGCAAGAATGATGTGGTGATAGCAATTGATGAATAAAAATGGTGGCTGAGAACTGAATTAACTTTGACTTGTCCATAATTAGTATCTATGTAGCTATTAGAGATAGTACAGATAATACAGACTGATTGATTTATGGAAAAGAGACAACTATTCACAGTATCGAGAGGTAAATAAAATGTTGAAACTGAAGAAACGATATATATACGTTCACGTATATATATGTGTGTGTGTGTGTGTGTGTATATATATATACGTCTACGCATACATCTATATAACATATACATTCATACATGAGAGAGAAAGAGAGCCATGTCACGAATTAAGATTTTACTAGAGACGGTAATCGAATTAAGCTTCTTGGAAGTCAGGGCAGATGGTAGAATTTGGTTTCATTAGTTTGGCCTCTACATTAGGACAAATAATGGCAGAAAGGGAGACAAGATTTGGATATTAGGACACTGGTAATGAAAATGGACTGGTCATTTGGTAGAAACCCGTTTCTGGTTCAACTAACCCTGCTCATACATATAATTTTATATATATACATATATATAATATGGGTCATTTTATATGATAAAAGCTTCTTTTAAATAAAGGAAATAATTTAGTAGGTAACTGAAACAGCAAACAAAGCCATTTTTATCAACTCCTTTTTTTTACAGTGAGGAGTGTGCATGTATGTATGTATATATATATATATATATATATAAACTATTGCGTGTTAGCAGCCATACCAGCTTAGATATATACACACAGCTACACTTGGTTATATATATATATATATATACACACACGTGCGTAGATATGGTATATACAAGTTTCATATACAAATCAGCATTCTACTATACACGACACACATATACATACATGTATAAATATATATTTTTATATACACATACAAACCGACTATCGACTTTACTATGCACTTGTTGGGACATTGATCATACGTTTTAATAGACAACAGAATCGACGTGTGTGTATACATATATGTATGTATGTATGTATATATATTTACGTATATAAGTGTAAACAGAAAGAAAGACTTGAAATATATAAATACATATATATATATATATATATATATATATATATATATACACGCATGTATAACTAGGTTTATACTTACAGTTGAATTTACATCAATCTCTACTTTAAACATATGTTGTTGTAACGTTCTCAGTGTGATCAACATGGTTAAAAATTCTCTAGGTATCGACAAATTTAAAGGGTCATGTGAAATCGGTGGAGAGAGAAGAAAAAAAAATCGGTCAAAAGATTTGTTTCCAGCCTGAAAAAAAAATTTGCCTGTTTCACGTAAACGACTCTAAGAGTAGAGTGGCCATATATGTGACGTCATAGACTATGTTGACTTCATGTTGGAAGAAGACTTAGATAGGAGGAAGTGGGAGGAAGTGATAGAGAGAGGGTTTAACAAAAGGGTGATAGTCACAAGGGAGAGGAGAAGAAAAGAAAAGAGAATTAGATTTAAAGAGAGGGAGAGAGAGAAAAAAGAAACTGAGACTAAGGAGATGAGGTAAAATGTAATATTTAATTTCATTCCATTATTTTATGATAAGCGAATTTTTGTAAAAAAGCTTAAATGTGTTTTTTAATATTTGTTCAAATGCAAAATAAAAATTGTGTAAAAAAAGAAACATAAAAAAGGGTCAACAGTTTTGAAAAGAATAACCTATTCAGCAGCAAATTTTTTAGTATTTAATAGTTAATAACGGTAACAGTATAAATCAACCAATGAAAAGCTGTTATGTACCATTGCTGCTGGTTTTGTTGTTACTTCCTGCACGAAACCGACTAAAAATTCGGTTTTGTCCGAGTCAAATCTAAATTGTTCATGGTTACAAGAAGAAAAGGTAAAAAAAACGTATTCAGGACCAAATTTCCCTTCTGTTTGATAAATAGTAACAGCATAAATTTACTGTGACTTCTGTATTCTTGGTATCTCTACTGAACCAAAAATAAAATCTTATCTAGATCTAAAATTTCCACGAGTAAAGGGAATTTATTTTTTATTTTTTACGTTCGGCAAGGCGTGGTGAGCAAACTTTCAGTCATGTCAAATAGCATTTTTGCGCAGTTTAACGTTAATTAAAAGAAGCCAGTTTGCTGTGATTTTACTTGGCTATAATGATTTCTAAAATTTATACAAAGCCAGAAATTTCAAAAAGTGAGAGATAAAGTGGACGACATGGGTTCTAAAAGAATATACAAAAAAAAAGAAGCTGAATGTCTTGGCTGGGATTCGAACTTAAAACGTAAAGGGACACAACTGTTTGCTTATATGTATTTTTCTATATGTGTGTGTGTGTATGTACACATGTATCAGTTCTTTAATGACGTGTGTATACTTTGTACGTAAAGAGTGGCAAGATGGTAAGAAAGCAAGACTGAACAGTTATCACGATGTCTGTAGAGACAGCAGCAACAACATCATCGACATCACCATCTGATTCTTCTGTAAATAATCCACCACAAGTTGGTGCTCCTCCTTCATGTTCGTTCTACGTTAAAAAAAAGAAAAGATTCTGTCGGTTCAGACCGAATAATGACGACAAATATTGCTCGGAACATATATATTTGTTAAATGTAAGTGAAATTAGCTGAAAATTCCTTGCTTGCTTCCTTGCTTTCTTCTTATGGTTACTCGAAAATCGAGAGCAACACCATATAGTACAACCCTCCGACAAATACATGGACGTCTACACGTGTTTAAATGTGTGTGTGTGTGTTATATTTAATTTGTGTCTTGTATTTCTGACAACGGATATTACACGTCTGGAAAAAGAATCATTTCTCAAAATTTTAAATTGTTTTATTTTGCCATCACCACAACTTTTTTTTTTCTGTCCGTTTATAGACACTATCCGTACACAGACACACACACAAATTTTATTTGTTATTTAACCCTAATGAATCAGATCGTTTGATTAAACCGATCCAGCTCTGATTGTCTTATTATATTTGTCTACAATGACATTATTATCCGATGTGTTCTCAAGTGGAAGTTAGTATTATTATTAGGTGCTTTGGCTACTGTTTCCAGCATATTTGGTGACCAGTTAGAGGCTCCTTTATTGGTTTTATTTAATAACACACAGTGTTATATGGGTGTCAGAAAATTTCTCAAAAGTGAGCTTAAAACACTGTCTATAAATTTGTGAATAAAACCTCAGCATAATTTATAGCAAGTACCAAATAAAGGTTAATGTTTACAATATTATCCGGAAACGAAATTTAAAAAATAGCGATCGTTTAATCCCAGTTAGTTGTGGTTTTGTAGACTTATAAAAAAAGCGTCTCTGGTGATTATTCCGTCTTTTATTTAGATATAGAACAAAGAGTTATTCGCAACCACGTAGTTCCGAGTTCGATTACACAATATACCGACAATTATCTTCTACAAAATCTCCGTTGAAATAGGGGCTCAATTAAGTAAGTGCTGAAGTCGATATGATTAGTTAAAAGTTTTGAAGGCGAGGAGTCCGATGACTGAAATCGGTCAAAGAGGAAGTAGTCCTAACGTTTATTGTGCTTTAATTATTAAGTAGTTTCGTTCTTTCAAGTATAATTGTAACTTTATTGCTCCTTCATTAATAGTTAATATTGAATGTAAATTTAAACAGTATTTTGTATTGAACTAAGAATTTATGTTTATTGCGCACTTCTGTACACAATAACAATATTTTAACCCTTAATTCCCACGTGGTAGCCCAACTCTGTAACTTCCTGTAAGATTTATTCTCCATAAATAAACATTTTAAAAAAAAAATTTAAGTCCTTAGATTTCAGTATAGTTTAGATTTATTTTAACGCTAATTATTAGCAATTTGTCAGAAAGAGGCAAGCAAAGTTATGCTTTAAAAAACGTAAATATTCAAAATGAAACTAAAATGGATTACAGAACCATGTACAGTAGTAATTGTCTGTCTGCCTGCCTATCTTAATGTCTTTTAATCACTTGTTTCACGCCACTGCAATCTCTAGGCGAGAACATTAAATTTACCATGCCAGAGCTTTCGATTTGCGGCGAAGTCTCTCGGAAGCCTATTTATTACTTGTAACTCTTACTAGTGTCAAAAAACAAACGTCAGATGATCAAACCGATATTTATCTTTTGCCTTTTGCTTGTTTCAGTCATTGGACTGCAGCCATGCTGGGACACTGCCTTGAAGCTTTTAGTCGAACAAATTGACCCCAGTACTTTTTTTTTTTTTTTTTTGAAGTTTGGTACTTATTCCATTGGTTTCATTTGCCAAACTGCTAGAAGGGGTCGTATGCAAACGAACACCAGTCTTCAAGTATTGGTGGGAGGAACAAACAATGATGTACACACATACATACATACATACATACATATATATTCAAACACATGATGAGCTTCCACATGGTTCCTGTCTACCAAATTCACTCACAAAGCATTGGTTAACCCAAGGTTATAGTAAAAGGCACTAAAACACTTGCTTGAGGTGCTGTGCAGTAAGACTAAACTCAGAGCCTCATGGTTGCATGGTGTCCCTCTGTGTGTGTGTGTGTGCATATACATATAGATAGATAGATTGATAGATGGTGATACAGAGATTTTGAATTTCATTTGGCAGTAGATATCTGAATTTTGCCGACATTTTTTTTTTTTTTGCTGACTGCAACTCTCCGTCTTTGCATCACTGTGAACAGACTGGTAATGTGTTGCTGCACAAGTAAGATGAAATCAAGGCCAGGTGGCAGCAGTATTTCAGTGATGTCTTGATCCATCAGGCCATAGTACATACTGACATCCTGCTTTAAGGGTTTGTACCAGCACTTGTATTTCACCAGACTGATGATCCACTGACTAATGATGAAATAATGGTAGCTGTAGAATTGATGAATATGGGGAAAGCCTTTGGGTATGATTGCATTGTTACTGAACTGGTTGAGAAATGTGGTGATGAGATACTGGGGTTTTTTATCTACCATATTTCATACAGTGTCGTTCAGAAGCAAAACCCCACAAGACTGGAAAGATGCCATCTTTGTTTCTTTGTATAAGAAAGGACTCAAAGATGTATGTGATAACTACCACGGGATCTCTATGTTGACAAAATCTTTGCAAGGATACTTCTCAATTGGTTGCTGAAGCATGTGGCTTTTGATCAAATCAAGGTACAACTGATATGATCTTCACAGGCTGACACAGACAAGAGAAGTGCAGAGATCAGTGACTTGATCTGTACCAGTGTTTCATTGATCTTACCAAGGTTTTGACACTGTACGTAGGCCAACTCTTTGGGGTGTCCAGAAAATTTCACAAGGTCCGTTCGTTCTCTTCATGACAACATGATGGCATGGGTTTGTATCAATGGTAAACTACTAGAACCCATCTCCGTTGAATCTGATGTTAAGGTGATCTCCTGCCCCTTACTTTGTTCACCATCTTTGCTATTGTTATCTTACAAGCTTTTGCATATAGCGAAGCTGGCATCTACACCTTTTACTGTACAAAAGGAATGCTTTTCAACATTGTTGTTTTACTACAGTAACAAAAACTTTCATCTCCTTTACACTGACGATTGCAATCACGTAACCCACTCTGAGGAAGACCCGCAGCTCTTGATTGACTGCTTTTCAGCCACGTGATGAGTTTAGACTTGCAAATCAGTCTTGAGAAGACAGTAGTCATGCTACAACTAATACTAGGCTAGCCATGTATCCCATCATTGATATACACACCAAGAGTACAAGGTTAAAAGTCATGGATACATTTATCTACTTGGTTGTACAATATCTAGATTTAACACACTTGGTGAGGAGATCATTAGAGACTTTTTAAGGCTTGTGATGTGTTTGGAAAGCTTGAATCAATGCTTTATCCACAACCAGACATCAAAGTGGCAACAATAGTTGAGGTCTATCCAGCATGTGTTTTAACTGCACTGTTGTATGGATGTTAGACATTGACAATCTATCACAGACGTATCCAATGTCTCAAGCGATTCCACCAGCAATGCTTGCATAATACCCTTAAGATCTCATGGTGAGCTCATGTGCCTGATATGAGAGTACAGCAACTGGTGAAGATGGCTAGTATTGAGTTCATGATTATGAAACACCAGCTTAGATGTTCTGATCATCTTGTGCAAGTAGAGGACATCAGCATAGCAAAACATGTGTTGTATGGTGACCTGAAGCAAGAAAAGCATCCTCAGTGCAAACCATGCAAGCATTTCAGCAGTACTCTTAAAGACACAGATAAACAGCAGTACTAATACCTGGGAAGATCTTGCATTAGATAGGGAGCTGAGGAAGGATCTGATTGCTACTGGTGTTAAAGTATTTTGAGGACAACTGGGTTGCATACTCTGAGTTGAAAAATGTTTTTTTAATATACAGAGGACATGAGTGCTCTCTGAGAAGGGTGCAAAAGAATTTCTTTTGTACGACCAGTATGGCTGCATCAGCTTCCCAAAGGCAGGCCTATTCATCCACAAACATGGTCATGGAGGATCCTGTGTCTACCAATGTGCTATACAACATGTTCTCTCATGCACCTTGTATGTCGGGTGTGTGGGTTGGCTAGTGGATTCTTTCAGCATTGCAGGTCCCAACACCCTGTTCCTAGAAGGCTGATTTGTGGTCAATGTAGAATGACTTGAAAGCCCTAGGAGCTATATGAGATGTCAGTGATGGGGAGACCAAACATGAGATATTTCTTAGAGTGAAATGGGTTTAAGAAGTGGCCTTAACTCAGTCACAGGTCAACTTCCACCATATGTGTGTTTTTGGATATCAGTCACTTAACATCAGTTTTACATACTATAATTTCATCTAAGGATTGCAACTTCAAGTACCTCAGCAAGTGGAGAAAATTTTTAGGCACAGGTATGATCATATGATTAAGAAGGTTGCTTTGCAAACCACATGTTTTCAGGTTCAGTTCCACTGCATGGTACCATGGGCAACTGTCTTTTACTATAGCCTCAGAAAGTAGCTGACTTTAAAATAAGTACTGGGGTAGGTATAAGCAACTAAACCAGTGCCCTCAAAGTAGGTGATACCATTCATTGATATGTAGTGGAAATTTTTATATGGGTAGACAAAAGACTGTTTATTGGTAACCTGCAATGTTGGAGAAGACCCAACAAGCCTTGCAAGCAAGGTGAGATATATGTTACAATCAAGAAGCTAGGATATATAATACATCTATGTCATTCACAAGGTAAGATTACATCTTCAACTTGATGGTCCTGCAGCATGCAAGTGTGCCTAGATTTGTATCTATCCTACACTGGGTGGGATATGTGATCTGTAAGAAGGGTACTAGAATCCTCAAGGCTGTGCTCTACAGTTATCTGAAATTCCATTGTAAGGATGTCATTAACTGACATTTCAATGATGCAGGAGTCAAATTGGAACAAACAACAGGAAGAAAAGAGAGTAAAAATTAGAGCAAGATATTTTACACCAGGACTACCAACAGTATTCTGTAATAACTGCAAATCATGATCTTGTAACTTGGAGCACACAATACTTAACACTGGCCACATGCCTTCATACACACACACATATCATCATTTAATGTCCATTTTCCATGCTGGTATGGGTTGGACAGTTTGGCAGGAGCTGGCCAGCTGAAGAGCTTCCTGGGTTTCAGGTCTGTTTTGACATGGTTTCTGCAGCTGGATGCCCTTCCTAATGCTAACTACTGTACAGAGTGTAGTGAGTGCTTTTATGTGGCACCTATGAGCCCGGAAGATTAGGAATGCTTAGCTGAAGAGAGATGCAGGGGTCATGCCTGTATGCAAGGATGACCTTGTATTTATTTAGCTTGACACACACACACAACCACATATAGAATAAAAGGATTAACAAGCAAGCAAGTATCAATTCAACTTATAATGTTTTAATGTTTATATATATAAGATGTGGGTTACAGGAGTATAGATCACAAGACATATTTAAAAGGTCATTTGAAGAATGTTTATAATGGTTATGGTATATGCTAGTATTTCCTGGAACAGTTATTGGATAGGTTCAAATTATTGATAAAGCTAGTCACCATAAGTGGTATCCAAAGCCGGATGAGAAAGAAGGTGTACAGATAGTCTGTTAAAGCCATTTCAAGAATAGATGTGCAGATAGTGCATTTCCCTGCAAGCAATCAGCAGCCATTATTATAGTTGCAATTTATTCCATCATAGGAGGAAGAATGAGAGAGAGCCTTAATAGGAAGTAATGATATACTAGTAGAAGTAAGTATACAGAGATAAATTTAGAGGAAGAGCAGCAGAGAATACAAGGTCATAAGAGGCTAGATGGAAAATTAACAAACATGACAAGGAATTAAGTTCAAAAGTTAGAAGAGGATATAGAAAGAAGTGACCAGTGCCAATATGGTAGGGAAGTTGGGGGGAGGTATTAAGTAAGATGGTGTGAAGAAGACCTGTATAGAACAGCAAGAACAAATGAGGCAAATAAATTGGAATTATGTGAAGAGAAGGCCTAAAGCTTTGAGGGGGGTTGACTTACAAGATGAAATATACCCATGAACCAGTAGCTGTGTGGCATGGTGGTCAATGCAAGAGCAATGTATGTGGGAAGGAAAGGGTTATGCTCAGTAGAGGAGGAGAAAAGCAAGAGAATTGAGAGGTAATATAAGTATATTGTTATAAATCAGCTAAATATGATGGGATTCAGGTTTATAAGTTTATATAACCTGACCAAGATATCTAGTACTTTTCTGTAATCTAGAAGACCCGTCCACCCCAACAGAATTAATACAGGTGCTGGTGCCACCTAAAAAGCACCTGATACACTCTGTGGAGTGGTTAGCATTAGGAAGAGCATCCAGCCACAGAAACCATGCTGGAACAGACAATGAAGCCTTGTGCAGCCCTTAACCTTTTCAGCTCCAGCCAAACCATCCAACCCATGCCACCATGGAAAGCCCATTAAATGACGATAAGATAAATAATGAGGGCAGTGAATATGCTTTAGATGTAAGTGTTTGTTTATAGTTACCTGAATAAAAAATTTATTTATTGTAACTATAAGGAATTGATATTTTAAACTTTAAGTTCAATGAAAAGTAGGGATATAATTAAATGTGGGTATAGGACTTAACAGAAAGATCTTAACATTTGTACATTAGCTTAGAATATCTATAAGTGCTTGCTAAAACATAGTATATGCTTGCTAGAAAATAATATTCAATTAAATTGTGCTGGAATTACAAGCAAGATGTAGAGTGATGAATTTAGAATATAGGGGTTGGTTTGCATCATCTGAAAACACGTTTAAAAGTGTCTAGTTGTTTATGGTGGTGCAAGGCACCATGGACCTTTTGATTTAGAAGTTGTAGATGAGTGCATTTCAGTGGGAGGATGGAATACTGTATGTAGAGAGAAAAGGAGACTAGTACTAAAGAGGTAATATTTATGCTCACTTAAATGTGGATGTTCTCTTAGAACAAACTATTCTGCCGTAGATACCATGAGAGAAACTCTCATATTGGCTATTGGTGCAAAATGTACTCTTTGTTTATATTGCTAGTGGGGAGATAAGTCCCCACTATCTATCTGCTAGTGATATAAACAAAAATGTATTTTGCACCAAAAGACAACATGACAAGTTTTTATCATAGTATCTATCACAATATAGTTTGTTCTAATGGAACATCCACATTTAAGTGGTGATAAATATGACCTCTTGGTATTAATACTGCCTCTGTCACTAATATATGTAATGGTGTCGCATGACTGGTGCTTAAAAACATCTGTGCTGGTGACATGTAAAAAGCACCCATTATACTCTTGGAGTGGTTGCCAAGTCAGACTGGAACTTGGTGCAACTCACTGGCTTACCAGTTCCAGTCAAACTGTCCAGCCCATGCAAGCAGACACTAAATGACGATAATGATGTAACACAGTCAATTGCTTGGATATATAGTATCCAAAACCAATCAAAAGTATCTTCAATTCAAGATTTGTCACATTCTCTTACATTAGATTTAAATCTGAATGAATGCTACAGAATCAGTGAAGCTTGAGAAATTGAGGGAATGGTATGGCAGATGTAGTGTGCTTAAGTGGAGAAGAATAATGGGAAAAGGAGTGGGAGTCAGTAGGTTTTTGTGGGCAAAGGTTGACAAGTTGATAGTGGAAGAGATGTTGAGAAAACTAGCAGAAGTATCAGATACAGTAAAGGCAAATTCTAAGGTGGACTGTAAAAGTTCATAAAAGACATGAGCCTATTGAGCTTTTTGGTCTGTGGGTGTTGTAGCACTGGTGCAATCATCAATATACTGACCATATAGCTCTGGATGGATCCCACAAGTTGGGCAAAAATTTGCTCTCAGAGTAGTCAACAAAGTGGTTGTCATAATCAGGGATAATTGTTATCCTTCAGCTCTCTTACCTTAATTTTTGCCTCCAACTCACCCTCACTAACTTTCTGTTCTCTTTACATAACTTTTTCCTTCTTTTACTTTCTCTTTTCCTACAACTTCCTATCTATATAGACAATGTCTTGCATTCCCCCCGTCAGTTGCACAAGCTGAAAGGTTATAAGACTCTGCTGCCTTTTCTTTTTCCTCCCACATCTTCCCCATAATCTGCAAGAAAAACTGTCCAAAACATTAGATTTCCTACTCTCCACAACAGTTTTGTTGTACCCTTTGTTACTTTATGTATGTATGAATGTGTGTGTGCGTGTATATATGCATGCATGTATGTCTTCGACTACTATTTCAACACTAAATATACTGTCTGTTCACCACATAGCCATTGTGTATGTTGTGGTATGTATGAATGTATGTACACATTATGGTGGAATGAAAAGCCTAGTCACATCTCTAGATAATAAAAGAAACAGATGTTTCTTTGGTCTTAACTGACATATAGAATCAAGATAATATTTTCCCTTGTTAATGATTTCATAATTCTATCTATTTAGCAAATTGTTGAACCCTTGGATGTTAAATTCAGGTTTCAAAGCAAAGAAGTGCACCGTGTCATATTTAACTTCACAATTAATAAATGATTCTCCTTCTAAATAATGTTGCAGTGATCTGATATGATGATAGTCAGATGGAGCAGGATTAGGAGAATAAGGAAATTTAAGCAAATCTGTATTTAGTACCATAATCTTTCCCTGAGTAATGTGGGCAATATGTGATCTTGCATTATCATGTGAGAGCAACATCTCTTTACGATTGATCAATACTGGCCCTTTTCCTGTAAATTATTGTGCTTTGCTTCCAAATCAATGACAATACTTCACACTAACTAGTTCATTTTTGTTTGACACAGTTGGATAAATAGGTAAAGTGTAAAAAAGTAAAGACCCCCTTCGGTCATGAATGACCATGGGATTGCACCTAGAAAGTTCCCCTCCAATGCACAAGTCCTGGCAAAGTTGTTCATGGAAGACCAGCAGTCACCCATGCATACTAGCCTCCCTTCTCCATGCCACCGATGTTATCCAAGGGAAAGGCAAAGGCTGATACAATATGGCACCAGTGACATCACAACTCATTTCTACAGCTGAGTGAACTGGAGCAGCATGAAATAATGTGTCTTACTCAAGAACACAACATACACCCAGTCTGGGAATCAAACTCGCTATCTCATGATTGTGAGCCTGTCTCTCTAACCACTGAGCCATGTGCCTCCACTGGATAAATGACACCCTTTGTATTGCATCAAACACAATAAAAAGAAAAGAGCAAAATTTGCGGTGGGTTGTAGTCCTGTTTTAGCTCAACTCCTTTTTCCTTGGGCACTAACCTTTGTCATTTTTGTTGACTATAATTAGAGAGAATCTACTTTTTATCACTCGTGATGATTCTACCTAAGAAAGGTTTGGTATTAAGTCTACAACTCTACTCTTCAATGACAAGCAGAGGGTGACTCTAAGATTTGAAGCAGTCATTTGATGAGGGCCTCTCTGACCAAATTTAAACACCTTTCCTAGTTTGTGAAGGTATTTTATAATTGAAATGTGACATGATTTAAGCTATTTTGTTCATTCCCAAGTAGTTTGTTGTGAATTGTCTTCAACTATAGCTTTCAGTAAAGGTGCATAGCATAGCGGTTAGGGTATTTGGTTCACAATCATAAGGTCACGAGTTTAATTCCTGGCAACATGTGTCCTTCAGCAAAACATCTTATTTCACATTGCTCCAGTCCACTCAGTTGTCAAAAATGGGTAGTACCTGTATTTCAGTAGACCAGCCTTATCACTTTCTGTGTCATGCTGAATCTCCCCATGAACTACATTAAGGGTACACGTGTCTGTGGACTGCTCAGCCACTTGCATGTTAATTTCATGAGCAGGCTGTTCTGTTGATCGGATCAACTGGAACCCTTGCCGTCATAACCAATGTAATGCCATAGTTTTCAGAAGCTGAATATTGACTGAACTTGGTCATGTAGTTCGAGGGCAATCTGCAAAATTGGTCAACCCATCATTGGCATATCCAGTCATTTGAAATTTCATTTCTATAGGTGACCAGTGCCAAGTTATGGCCAGTGCTGGTGACATGTAAGAGGCACCCATGCCTGTGATACATAAAAGGCACTCATGCTGGTGGCATGTAAAAGATACCCATGCTGGGGACTTGTTAGAGGTTCCCAGTACACTCTTAAAGTGGTTGGTATTAGGAAGGACATCCAGCTATAGAAACCAAGCCAAAACAGACTGAAGCCTGGTTCAGCCTACCAGTCCCAATCAAACTGTCTAACCCAGGGGTTCTCAACCATTTTTTACCTATGGACCCCTTTGATTCCTATTTTACTTCTGTGGACCCCCATACCAATTTGATGTTTAAAAAAGCCAATTGTATTTTCATGTGCAGGAGTGGCTGTGTTGTAAGTAGCTTGCTTACCAACCACATGGTTTGGGATTCATTCCCACTGTGTGGCACCTTGAGCAAGTGTCTTCTACTATAGCCTCGGGCCGACCAAAGCCTTGTGAGTGAATTTGGTAGACAGAAACTGAAAGAAGCCTGTCATATATATGTATATATAGATATATGTATGTTTGTGTCTGTGTTTGTCACTCCAACATTGCTTGACAACTGATGCTGGTGTGTTTGCGTCCCCGTAACTTAGCGGTTCGGCAAAACAGACTGATAGAATAAGTACTAGGCTTCCAAAGAATAAGTCCTGAGGTCGATTTGCTTGACTAAAGGCGGTGCTCCAGCATGGCCACAGTCAAATGACTGAAACAAGTAAAAGAGAGTATTATTAGGACTTGTATAAAAATTGTTAAAATATTTTGTGTATTGTAGAAATATAACCAGTTTATTGCAC
>NC_068989.1:41495261-41503017 GCF_001194135.2 Octopus bimaculoides | reverse complement strand
TATATATATATATATGTATGTGTGTGTATATATGTTTGTGTGTGTGTATATGTTTGTGCGTGTGCATTTGTTCCCCAACATCGCTTGACAACCGATGCTGGTGTGTTTGCGTACCCGTAACTTAGTTGTTCGGCAAAAGGGACCGATCGAATAAGTACCAGGCATACAAAGGATAAGTCCTGGGGTCGATTTGCTCGACTAAAGGTGGTGCTCCAGCATGGCCGCAGTCAAATGACTGAGATAAGTAAAAGAGATATTTCTTGCTGCTTTCATTGTTAAAGAGTTCCTTTAAAATTCATGTAGCATGCAGTGCCTGATATGGGTCTGATCTAAACTCATTTTAAAAGGATAAAACTGATACAAATTTAACCACTATTGTTATAAAATAATCTGCAAAGAAAGAAATAAAAACACGTTAGAATATAAAAATTAATTAATATTTATTTTACCATAGGTATTGGAACAAGTACCCTCAAACTCATCATGTCAAACATGCAATAGGAATTTTTTTCCAAACTTGTGTGTGTGTGTGTGAAGTCACTCATTTAGCACTGTAACCACAGTCAGTGTCTGCTGCTCATAACAATTCAGTTAAACAGACAAAATCAATTGTGATGTAATGCAAACGTTTGTAGTTATAACAGAAAGTGCATCCATAGCAAAGCAACTCCTCCATGTATTTTATACACACACACACACACACACACATATATATATATATATATATATATATATATATATATACACATATGATACATATGTATGTATGTATCATCAAACAAATATGATATGTTCTTTTGAAGAAATTGTCTTCATAGCCATTTTATTTCCCCTTCTTTGGCTCATAAATCAAAGCCCATTTAGAAAATTTATTAATTTTGTTCTCCTGATTATCTGACTTATTCAAATAAAAGCACTGTAGAAGATCTCTCAGTTTCAACAATCATAGAATCTCTACATTAATGTGGTGTTATTATTTTTTTTTCTTCTCAGTAATAGTTATGGATTCTCTCTCCCTCATTCTCCCTCTCCTGTTTATTCATTCACTCAGTCATCTGAAAGAGCAGCTATCAATAAAATGTTCACTTTATTTCAGCTCTGACATATATATATATACACATGCATAAAATCTTAACTCTATCTCTGTATTTGTGACAGAATGACAATTATAGCTCAGGAAGAATTGTGTAAACATTTCACACATAAACAAAAATAAACAAGCTAGACATTTATATTTAATAATAATAAAAGCACTGTAGAAAACCTCTCAGTTTGAACAATCATAGAATCTCTACATTAATGTGGTGTTATTTTTTTTTTTTCTCAATAATAGTTACGGATTCTTTCTATCTCTCCCTTTCATTCATTCACTCCGTCTGCCATCTCCATTTTTAAGACTTATGTTACTGTCTATTTCTTCAACCATTTGGTCCTGCCTTACGACCTATGGGAAAGAGGCTCACAGCCATCAATGTTGAAAACACTGAGGAGAATCTTAGACATTATCGTGGATTGTTGTTTACAGCCGACTGAGAATGTACCAAATTGATCAGCTGTGTTATTACATTCCATGAGACGTTCTACCTGAAGACCAGTGCTGGTGTTCCTTTTGTAAAAGTGTTCCACGACAAGTGTATCATTTCTGGCATCAAGGTTAACAAAGGTGTTGTTCCTTTAATAGGAACCTTCAATGAATGTACCACCCAAGGTCTTGATGGTCTGGCTGAGTGCTGTGCTGAATACAAGAAGGATGGTGCCCAGTTTGCCAAATGGCACTGTGTATTGAAAATTGGATCTAAAACTCCCTCATACCAAGCCATGATGGAGAATGCCAATGTCTTGGCTTGTTATGCCATGATCAGTCAACAGAATGGTCTGGTGCCAATTGTTGAACCAGAATTCTTGCCTGATGGGAAACATGACTTGGAGACTTCACAGAAAGTCACAGAAGTGGTGCTGGGTTTCACTTACAAAGCCCTTGTGGACCACCACATCTTTCTGGAAGGTAATTTGTTGAAACCCAATATGTGCACAGCTGGACACAGCTGCCTAAAGAAATTCAGAATACTTCGGCTACATCACAGCCCTGAAGAGAACCATCTCCCCTGCTATACCATATGTGACCTTCCTGTCAGTCAGAAGAAGGTGCAACAATCAACCTCAATGCCATTAACATGTGTTCCTTACTCAAGCCATGGGCCCTAGCCTTTTCATATGACCATGCCCTCCAAGCCAGTGTATTGAAGGCTTGGCAAGGAAAGGATGAGAACACTGAAGCCATCCAGAAGGAGCTGCTCATAAGAGCCAAGGCCAATAGTGAAGCAGCCGTCAGTGAAAATGTAGAAAGCAATGTTGGTGCTGCTGGCCAGGAGTCTCTCTACGTCAAAGATCATGCTTATTAGAAACCTACACACACTCAAACAGTACTAACAGCTTGTCTAACTATTATTATTAATTATTATTATTACAATCCTATATTTAATCATCATTTGTGGGAGGGTCTCTACGACCTATGCAATTATAATCGTTAGTGGTGGGGAGGGTGTTTTCTTGTAAGGGCTCTTCCAATTTAATTTAATAATCATAATAATAGTACAGTTCTATATTTAAGAGATGAGGAACTATGTACATTATTTACAATTGACGGATATTTGTCCTCATCTTGTTTGTTGTTAACACAACGTTTTGGCTGATATACCCACCAGCCTTCATCAGGTGTCTTGGGGAAATTTCGAACCTGGGTTCTCATTCCTTAGTTATTTTTCAATGTTGTTGTTGTTATTATTATTATTATTATTAGTCAGGTCACTGCCTGGAATCGAACTCGGAATCTTGGGGTTAAGAGCATTTGGGGGTTCATTAAGTCTATGGTGTACACTAATAGAAGTATTTGAAGTTGAATAGCAAAATTGCTTGACTATCGTGCTTTAACAGTTCCATTTCAGATGATTGTAACAACGGTGAAAAAATATCAATGTTAATTTATTGATGCATTTGGGAAAGTCTTATGTCTGTATTATGAGACAATTGCAAAAAAAAATGTTTTAAAAAAAATCCATAACTCTGCAAAAACCTGGTACATATTCTTTGTGCTTCAAAAACGTCGCTTACTTTTTACTCAACCTGATATTTACATTCCTTGTTGACATTACATTCTGTATATCTGCTCTTTCCAAGACCAATAAAGCAACAACAACAAAAAAATCCCTTGCTTGAAAAACAGGTGTGGTTTGGCTACAGGAAGGTTTCCTCAAATAAGCGTCCCTCTAACCCATGTTTGCATGGAAAAACAGATGTTAAACAAAAGAATGATAAGACTGATACTATAGAGATTACTTCAGTTATTTAGATAATGTCCATTACAACCCTATATTTTTGCGATCATAAATCCTAAACTGCCATTGATTTATAACCAGTTGTGAAATCTCAAGCAATTGATTTTATTTGATGTTATTCTGTGATAATTAAAATATTGGCCTATAATTGATATGTAATGTAAATCAATTTTGTTTCCATTATAGCAAAGTTTAACTAGAGATAATTGGGTCTACCCATTTGAGATGCAGCCACACCCTCCAATGCGCATACTCAATGTTGTAGATCCAGAAAAAGTCTTTTATAATCTTCTTTACCAATTGTTGTAGATTAAAAAATGTAAATTCAAGACAATTTTCCTAACCAAGACAAAGCAGAATGTTGGTCTATTACAAATAATATTGGTTTCAAATTTTAGTACAAGGCCAGCACTGCTTGAGTCTACTTAGCCTGCCTCTGCCGCAATAACACTGTGTATCTGTGGATATATATTTCTTTTATTTTTTACCTGTTTTTAGTCATTGGACTAGAACCATATACTGGGGCACTTCTTTGAAGAGTTTTGAAGTTGAATGAATTCACTCCCAAGACTTACTTTTTAAATGGTTACTTATTCTATTGGTCCCTTTTGCTGAACCACTAAGTTATGGGAGACGTAAACAAATCAACACCAGTTGTTTGATGGTGATGGTGGGAAACAAATGCATACACACACACTCACAGTTTCACACACACACACGCATGCACACACTCATGAGTTTCTTTCAGTTCCTGTCTACCTTATTATTGGGATGCAAGATTCTTACTACATAGCCACACCTGCACTTGTAAAAATAATTATTACTGAAATGTTTTCATATCACTCCTTGAGTAGCCTCCAATTTCGTCTGAATTCAGAACACTATAGCTGAGAATGGACTATGGTCAGTAAACACAAATTCAATAACCATGTAGCTGCTTTTCATGTATTTTGTTCTACATCATTCATTCCCACCCCATACACACACACAAGAAACTAGCCAGCTATTCCATTCTCTGACAATCATTTTGCCAGTGAAGGTCATCATGACCTCAGCTCGTGTGACATTTAACTTTGAAAGCAAAACCAATCATAATTTAATTTAATTTGGATGATTGACCTCGCTTACTAAATACAATTTAGATAATGTAAAAGTTGTGTCCTTCATTTAACCTTTTACCATCATTAAGACCACCAAGAGACTAATAATGATTTCTGAAGAAGAACCAATCAACCACATCAAATGTTTCTCTTGTTACAGTGAATTGTCAACTGAAGAGATACTTATTGGCTGATCATTCATTCACTCGAAAACTAAGTTGGTTTTAATTTTGAGGTCTATTTCCTCTGAATTTTCACTGTGCTACATGACACTATACAGAGTTTATTAAAACAAACCGAACATGTATTATTCTATATAATCTATCACACACTATATATATATATATATTTTTTTTTTTTATGTATGTATAGTGTGTGTTTGTGTGAGATAAGTAGTGTTGGTGTATTTATGTCCCCATAACTTAGCAGTTTGGCAAAAAAGACCTATAGAACTTCTCATAGAAAATTATATTGTTTTATTATTAATTATGGACAGCACCCTCTTTAGGATGAAGATTTTAAAAATCAGATTCATTTTTCTTGAGGATGCATGCATGGTTTCAGAGCTTTACAAGGCTAAATTAATATACAAAATCACATACATTCACATTTATATAGTAGATGTGTGTGTATATATGTATATAGTAGACTTCTGTTGGTCTCGAGAGACCATGGATCTGCACTTAAAGAAATTGTATCAGCTGCTGATGGTGGTGCAGCATCTGCTGTGGCTGAAGAGGCCCACACTAGAGTGGCAGTCACACATTTGAAGGAGTTCTCTACCAGCACTACTGGTTTTCCCTTTAGTTGAGTGTGCTTTTCTTTGGTGGCAAGTTCCTGTTTCTCTCCCCCTCACTTCATCCCCTATATCTTGCATTATACTATTTAATGTATTGTGCTATATATTGTAATATGCTATGTATCTTGCTATATGTTTTATACTATATGTCATGCTATATATTTTATTGAGGAAGCACATGGCTTAGTGGTTAGGGTGTTGCACCTATGGTCATAACATTCCTCGACCAGGCAATGCGTTGTGTTCTTGAGCAAAACACTTAATTTCATATGGCAAGAATAAGTAAGTTTATGACAGACTGACATCCCATCCATCATCATCATCATTTAATGTCCATTCTGGCATAGGGTAGATGGTTTAACCAGGGCTGGCAAGCTGAGAAGCTGCACCAGACTCCAGTCTGATTTGGCATGGTTTCTACAGTTTGATGCCCTTCCTAACACCAACCACTTGACAGAGTGTGCCAGGTGCCTTTATGTGGCACTGCATGGGCATTTTTATATGGCACTGCACAGGCACTTTTATGTGACACTACACAGGTACTTTTACTTGGAACTGCACAGGTGCTTTTATGTGCTGCCGCACAGCATATTCCAGTGAGGGAATATATACGTCACAGAATCTGGCAAACTAGCCTCATGAGCCCATGGCTTGGAAGAACCTTTGACCCATTTTTTTTTTCAGATATATTTTATTAGCCTATGTAATATATTGTACTGTGCAGGGTGTTTGGGCTAAATTCAACAATTTGCATAAAAGGAAATGAAAACAGTATTCAATCCAAAAATAAAAGTATTTGAAAAATAAAAAAATATCAATTATGGCTGGAAGGTAACAGTTTACCCAAAGTAACTACCCTCAGCTTCCACTACAGCCTCAAGACAGCTCTGGAACCTGGTGTATGCATTCCTGAGAAGATCTTTCAATGCCTCCCTGATCCTTGGTAACCAGCTCAGTCTTGGTGTTGCAGGCAAAGTGGTTGATGGCTTTCTCAACTGTGGCCCACACATAGTAATCCATGGGATTATAACTGAGGAAATTAGGAGATCAGAAATTGGGGCTGGTGAAGTTATAGAAATTCTCCAACAACCACTTCTGACTCTTTCTGGAGGTACGGCAAGGAGCTGAATTCTGCTGCCACAAATATGGCCTTCCAACAGCAACTGTTTCTAACCAGGGGTTGACCACAGTCAAATAGCCATCTGAATTGAACATAAAGCTCTGTTCAAAGATGTGGGGATGAATTCAGGCATGTGAACACACTCAGAATGCTTACAGTTTCCCTTCCTGCTGCCCATAGCTTTCTGTTGGCCACAACTATAAGACATGACATGGAAGCCATGCAGCTATCAGTGCCACATTTTACAGCCTTTACAGTATTCACAGAGCATTGGACAACAGTTATAATGTTGGCATTTTGATATCCAGCATGAACCATGATACTGGTAATGTTTTTCCAATATTCAGATAGCTTCCAGTCCTCTACGTCAACTAACATTTTCTCAACTACAATTTTAATCTTTATGCTCTCAAATGCCATCCTTTCTCTGTTAAATAGCTTCTCTTAATCTTTTTTGTTCTGTGGAATTTCCATGGGTCCTGCTAGTAGCAATAAATATAGCTACCATACAATCAACAAACATTTATTGTTTTATGCACTTAAGAGCCTCAAAGATCATAGTTTTTCTACACCTGGTATAATAAATAGATTGTCAGAATGGTGGGGTTAATGTTCACAAAACTGGCTCTTTTAAACAGAAGCAGTTGTAAGATGCTGGACATTGAATATTTGAGACTAGTGGGACCTGAAGTATACTTTGGTGAAGTATGTTATAATGATGTTGTAGTTGATGATGCTTATGTTGTTCAGTTAGTGACCACTACAAAACCAATAATTTTTGCCTTCATCATTGTAATATACCAGTAATTGCATTTGTTTGTCTTCTATATTTTCATAATAGGATCCGACAAGACGAAAGAGGATTCCTTGTCCTTTGGACTCCAAGCAGTAAGTAGCCAATATAACATTGTATACATTCAGAGCTTTATATACCATTGTGCCAATCTGTTTGTCTGTCTGTCTGTCCATCCATCCATCTGTTTGTCCTTCCTTCCTTCCTCCTGCCCTCTTTCATTTAACATCCACTTTTCCATGCTTGCATGGATTAGATGGAGTTTATTTGGTGCAGATTTTCCACAACCAGACGCATTTTCTGTCACTGACCCTCACCTGTTTCCAACTAAGGTAATATTTCCCCCATGGCTAGACATGTTCACACAGAATATTGGAAATGAATGACACTGCTTCTCTGACAGTGAGACTTGTTTACAACTATCACATGATGTCAAGGCAAGGTAACACACACACACACGCACACTCATACACACATACACTCATGCACACAGACACAGACACACACATCTATGTATATATATGTGTATATATATATATATGTGTGTGTGTGTGTGTTTATGTATATATATATATATATATATATATATATATATATATATATATATAT
>NC_068989.1:41490420-41494280 GCF_001194135.2 Octopus bimaculoides | reverse complement strand
CATATATATAAATTTTGTACGACTCTATTATTCTTTCATTCAGCCCCTTCACACTTACTTTGTTCTTTCCACTCTTCTTTCTTTCGTTCCCCCTCTCTCACATTTCCTGGCTTTCTTGTCATTCTCACCTTCCCTCCTCTTTCACTTCACTATGTCTCTTTTCTTTTTTTCTCGTCCCTCCCTAATTCTTCTATCCCTCTGCCTCTATCTCTCACTCTTCTCTCTCCCCGTGACTGGTGTTCGGCCAAGCCCGACCTTTCTTTCTTGGTTCGACTACCATCCATGCAACATCTATATTCCTCCCTATGCCTGTCATTTCTTATGTCCCTGCTGTAAGGCTTCACCTCCACAGACGCCAGCTTAATTTAATTCATCCTTAGTCGAAAGACACCTTTTGTTATGTCCTGTTATTTGCATTTGTATTTGTGTACCATTTCTCCGTTTTTTTCCGTCCTTGTTTTCGTATACATTTGCTGCTTGAATCTAGTGCTCTTAGCTTAGGTTTTCCTTGGGGCTGGCCAGATTGGAGCAATCTCAAGTATAACCAGGCGAAATTGCAAAGATAATCTGGAACTCGACTGAAGAAAGAAAACTCCAAATGACCCGTCCTTGTTTTTTTGTATTGTCTGTCTGGATGTTTTGTTGTCCCTTTTTTGTATCCTCTAACTGTCTGGATGTTTTGCGTTCTTGTCCCATTTTTGGTATTCCTTTTTATATAAATACTAGCAGAGATACCCGGCATTGCCCGTGTTACATGCAATTGAAGAATTAGACTTTTCTGTTATATTTTCTGTAATGAACTGGAATATCTATGATTCGAATTTCATCAGAATTGCAGATGTGGGTTCTTTCCGTCTTTACACACCCTAAAAAAATTCTAATCATGACATATGCATCCCATACTACTCATCTTTATGCGCAGATTCCAAAATTCCTGTCTTATGGAACCTGTTAAAAGGATTTTGCTCCTGAAAAATGGAGGTCATGGAGCTCTAAAATGTGGGTGTTAAGGCCCCTATTGGGGGTAGGTGTCTTAATGTCCACCACAGAAGTTGAATTGTTGAGAATCTTTTTAACTTGGGTCTTATATGTATTGTTCGAATTTCTTTGAAATAGGAAATATATGTGTGTTCACTGGATTTGTAAAAGAGAACAAAGCTACAAGAAACCAAAAGAGAAATGATCACAATAAGCAGTCAGCTACCCTACCGTAGTCGTTACTATTCCCCAATGTAGGATTTCTCACCATACAGGTGACAGGCACAGCCGTAAGATGCATTACGGATCTATAGCAATTGGAAGGGCGTGACCCAACTGAAACATTAACAACTGTGTGACGTGAAGGCTAAGGGGAAATGAAAGTGTCACCTCTGGAGTTTGCAAATGACCACTATACTGATAGGTAACTGGACAGAATAGATTTACAATCTATAAATGTCTTTCAATAACCAGTCACTCATCTGGGAAGGCCTTGAAATCAATGTTACCATTGGGGGTCTATGTGTGACCCAGTAATGCATCTTACGGCTGTGCTTGTCACCTGTATGGTGAGGAATCCTACATTGGGGAGTAGTAACGACTACAGTAGGGTAGCTGACTGCTTATTGTGATCATTGCCTCTAACGCTTGAAGGTCGTGCTCCACCACCTCATCCCATGTCTTTCTGGGTCTCTCTCTTCCACGGGTTCTTTCCACTGTTAGGTTGTGACACTTTTTCACACAGCTCTCCTCATCCATACACAGCACATACCAGCGCAGTCGTCTCTCTTGTACACCACATCTGATGCTTTTTACGTCCAACATTTCTCTCAGGGTGCTTACACTCTGTTGTGTGTGCACACTGACATTACACATCCAGTTGATCATACTAGATTCATTTCTTTCAAGCCTATGTATGTCCTCAACAGTCATGGCCCATGTTTCACTGCTGTGTAACATGGCTGATCACACACATGCATCATACAGTCTACCTTTTACTCTGAGCGAGAGGCCCTTTGTTACCAGCAAGAGGTAGGAGCTTTCTGAACTTTTTCCAGGCTATTCTTATTCTAGTGGCAACACTCTCAGAGTATTCACCCCTATTACAAACTTGGTCACCTAGGCAGCAGAAGCTATCAACTACTTCTAGTTTCTCACCCTGGCATGTGATAGAATCTGTTTTCTGAACATCTTTGGTGTTTATTGCCCCTGTGCATCTGCCGCACACAAAAACTATCATCACAGTTAACCTTCCTTTGATATTGCTGCACCTCTTATTTGTCCATAGCTTACATTGGGTACATCTTATGGAGTTTCTACCTACACCTTTTCTACAGATCAAGCAGGGCCATGTATCTGAAGGGCTTTTGTGACTTATCCGCCTTCCTACTTATTAGGACTTTGGTTTTTGATATGTTGACTCTAAGGCCCTTTGATTCTAGACCTTGCTTCCACACCTGAAATATTATCTCTAGTTCTGATAGTGATTCAGCTATGAGAGCAAGGTCATCAGCATAAAAGAGCTCCCAGTGACATCCTGTCTTGAATTCCTCTGTTATTGCCTGGAGGACTATGATAAATAGGAGGGGCTGAGGACTGATCCTTGGCGAACCCCTACTTCTACCCAGAATTCTTCACTATACTCGTTGCTGACCCTCACCTTACTAACTGCATCCCTGTACAGCTCTTACTAACCACTCATCTATCCCTAGTTTCCTCATTGCCCACCAGATAAGAGATCGGGGGTCTCTGCCAAAGGCTTTCTCCAAGTCAAAAGCCAAGTATAGAGGTTTATCTTTGGCTAGGTATTTCTCCTACAGTTGGCTTACCAGAAATATAGCATTAGTGGTGCTTCTACCTGGCACAAAACCAAACTAGGCTAACTCTCTCCCTAATTAGTAGGTCTATGACCCTCTCCGTGACCTTCATCACCTGATCCAGCAATTTGATACTCCTGTAGTTGTTTCCATCTAAAGCATCACCTTTACCTTTGTAGTAGTTGACTATGGTGCTGCTACACCAGTCATATATGTATATTTATGGACTTCTTTATATGCACATATATGGGCTTCTTTCAGGGGATTACTTGGCTTGCTAGAAAAAGCAGTCAGATATCCCTCAAATCTCACTCTGCTGTCTTAAAACAGAACATAATTAGATAATACAGCCTCAGGTACAATATACCTGAAATAAAAGATAGTACGATTGCAGCTGGAATACTTTGATCATAGACCTGCTTAGACATGGTTGACTTGAACCTAAACAACAATAACAACAACTAAAGAGGTGATGCAGTGATGCTATTATGTTAGACATGGTTCGCTTCCACTATAGATTGAAATTCATGTTGGGTGTCTAAAGTGTACATGTAGGTATAATTTTCTTTTCTCTCTGATTTGCAGTACAGTGTATGAAGATAACTTGGACAGTCACTTGAAGAAATGTAACAAACGACAAAGGGCACCACCTGTGAGTTTGAATTTCCTCTCTTATAAATCATAGTCCAGTCACAATGTGTTTAGTGTGTGTGTGTGTGTGTGTGTGTGTTTGTATACTAGCCTTGTGAATAGATTTGGTAGATGGAAAATGATATATATATAGTGTAGTATATTGCCACTTAAGTGTGGCTGACCCCTAGGGGTGGATGTTACTGTTGCTTTTAGCCCCAGGAGGACATCTCCTCCAGCTGGCTTATCGACACACGACTGTATCCTGTTTGCCAAGGGTAGTTATCCCTCTCACCAACATCTGCAGCACATTGGCAAACAGCACACAGTCGTGTGTCGATAAGCCAGCTGGAGGAGATGTCCTCCTGGGGCTAAAAGCAACAGTAACATCCACCCCTAGGGGTCAGCCACACTTAAGTGGCAATATACTACACT
>NC_068989.1:41485414-41490051 GCF_001194135.2 Octopus bimaculoides | reverse complement strand
ATATATATATATATATATATATATATATATATATATATATATACATAGTAGAATGAGAAATAGAAAGTCCTTGGTACAGTATTATATATTTTAATGAATAGAAATGATTTTTCTGATCATTTTTCCATTTTTATAATTAGATATTTTAAAGTTTTATAAGCATCTAATTGTTAAAGCTGGAAAATTATCAGATAAGCCGTTTCTATTCATTTTTTCAAATATATATATATATATATATATATGTTCATATACATTGACTTCATATAGAAGTATGTTGTTGTTGAATGCAATTTGTTGAGAAAATAAAGTGTTAAGTAGGTCGAAAGTAAATGAGATGGTATATTGACCAACTACAGGCAGTAAGTAACAAAATTCTTACATTCTCTCAATTTCCTGTAATTCAGACTGCCTCCTTAGTTCCAGCAGACAAAATGGAAAAGGTGTTACCTTGGAGGATGGTGAGGAAGATGTGTGTGTGTATGTATCTGTCTGTCTGTAAGTACTGACCAAATCGATATAATTTTGTCCAGTCAAGCCTTCCATACATTGATTATATATATATATATAAAGAGTGAATTTTGTCCAGTTCCAACCATCCATACATTGTGTGTATAAAGAGTGAATTTTGTGTGTATATTTAGAGTTGAACTGTTGGTGTAACCATGCTGTCACAATGATCTGATGAGCTAGCTTTTTTTATTTGCATTAATTTGTGAATATACAAATTTAATGAATAATGCTGAGGTTTTCCTTCCCCTCAATGGGTCCCACACCCCAGGCTAACGAGCTCTATCTGCTCAACTGACTTACTAATCAACCCATAGCTGGGACCCTGAAAGGTATTACTCCAGAGCAGATTAGACCTGGGAACAATAGTGGCTGAGACATGGTTCTACACTCCTTGAAATCCTGGAACTCCTGAACCAAGTATGGTTTAAAGTCATACCCAGGACATGGAATATGGGGAGACAATATTAATAATTGGAATATGAAGAGACAATATTAGTGTGTATCTGTCTGTCTATCTGTCTATTTATCTGTCTATCTATCTAGCTACTTATCCATCCATCCATCCATCCATATACATTCATAGAGATATTACAGTACTATCATATATTCTACAATACTCTAATTCATCAATGTTCTTGTATTACAGATATATCACGTTAATGAAATCAACTCCGGATCCTTAGACAAAGGAGAGTTATGTCCAGACAAGGTAAGACTGGATCATATTCCTTAGTATCAGTATGCACACAAGCACACACCACACACACACACACAAATACATACACATACATACATGCACACACACATGCCATCATCATTTTAATTTCTGCTGTCCATGTTGCCATGGGTTAGATTGTTAGTCAGGAGCTAACAGAGTGGTGGACCATGTCTTGCGCATAATATCTCTGCAGGAGCAAAATGTGGTTCTCTGACCCATTGGATCCTGTTTAACCATCCAAGCTATATATGTCAATATATAGCTTGTATGGTTGTGTGTGTGTGTGTATCATCATCATCATCATCATCATCATCATCCTTTAATGTCTGTTTTACCATACTGGTTGGTTGGTTTGTCCAGAACTGGCAAACCAGAGATCTGCACCAGGCTCCAGTCTGATCTGGTTTGGCCACTATGGCTGGATGCCCTTCCTAATGTCAACCACTTTACAGTGTGTGCTAGGTGCTTTTAACATGGCACTTGCATATATATTGTACGTGTGTGTGTGGATGTATATATATTATGTATATATATATATGCATGTGTGTGTATGTATGTCATCATATATGCATGTATGTGTCTGTGTCTGTGTGTGTACACACTGACACAAGCATGGGCACATGCATGGTTGTATAAATAAGAAGTTTACTTTCCACCCACTTTCTTTCTCGGGGTCAGTCTTACTGCGAGGCACATTGGGCAAATGTCTTCTGCTCCATCATAAGTCCACCTAAAGCCTTGAGTGGATTTGGTACATGGAAATTGAAAGGGTCATGTTTTATTTTTGTGTGTGTATACATGCATGCACACATAATCATACATATTATCTCCATAAATATTATATACATACACATTATGTATATATATATATGTATGTGCGTTTGTGGGAATTACTTCATATTTCCTTCATCTGTATGTATGCTCACTGGTTGTAAACGAAGGCTTCACTGATTTTGTCATTTACTTGCAGTTTGCTGCGAAAGCATGTCCAGGCTTCTTGACACATTAAGTGATATTTGTTAACAAAAGGCTCATTCATAAGGTGTCATTTGTTCTCAGTAATCCAAGCAAACATGTCCAGGCTATTGTTGTTCAGTAGATTGAGAGATTATTATCTCATTTGAAAACAGGCAGGGTTTGGTGTCAAGAAAGGACATCTGGCCAGAGAAAACTTTGTCCTAATGAACTCGCACCTGACACATGCAAGTATAGAAAAGCAGATGTTAAAACAATAATCACAATGTATTAAATTTATACTGGTCTGAAATAAGATTGTGGAGTATTTACATCTTTCTTAAAGCCATTTCTAACATAAATGAAGGAATCCAAATAGGAATCCAAATCAGATTATATGCTTGCTTCAACAGGAGCTTACCTCATCATCACACTCACACCACAATCTAAATTATAATTTGATCATATTTTTCTGTATGTTAACGTTGTGAGCTGGCAGAATCATTAGCATGCTAGACAAAATGCTTAGTGGCATTTCATCTGTCTTTATGTTCTAAGTTCAAATGCCACCGAGGTCGGTGCGCAAATGGTGCTTTTCATGTCACCAGCATGGGAGCCAATCCGAGGCCCTGGCAACGCTCATGCTCGGATGTGATTTTAACTTTCCACTGGCGCGAGTGCCAATCAGGTGGTACTGTCATCGGCCAAGTCAGTGATTTTGGTTTGTTTACACTTGCCTCAATAGGTCTTCGAAAGCAAGGTTTATTGTCCAATGAATGAGGGGTATTCATAAAATGCATATACATAAACTAATACATATTGACACATATGAATATTTAAAAAAAATATTCATAAAATATAGATATATATATGAATATACATAAAAAAACATGTAAATAAAACCTATGTGGGATATGTATGGAAGGAAGTGCAAGAAAAAGAGGGCTGATAAAAAGTGGAATGAAAGAAATTTTTCTTGTTCTGAGTGGTTAAGCGTTTTGATTAAAAGAGCCATACAGTTTGAAGAGGTTCACTTTCAACGGCCGTTTCTGGAGCTCATGTCCTTGTAGAAAAATTAATAAATCTTACAAACCATGGAAAGATATCGTCATAAAATTACGTTCTTGATACTTTTCGGTTTTAGTTACATATATTTTTATGTATATTTGTATGTATATTTATATTTTATGAATATTTTTTTTAAATATTCATATGTGTCGCTATGTATTAGTATATGTATGAATCATCTGATTAAACAAAAAAATATTGTCAATTTGTTTCAGTGTTGCCATTAAATGTTTGCTAAAAAGCAATTGTTTGAAAACATGTTGATACAGAAATATTTTTCTATTTATAAAACTGGGTTTCTCTTGAAATAATGTCTCATTAAAATTGCTTGTCAGTCCATTGTAGCAAAAATTATACAGCATGTACATAAATTACCTTTATAATTTGAAAAATTGAGGAAAAAAGGGCAAAAAAAAAAAAGGATAACTTAGCAGAGTTTATTGGAAAACATAGGTGCAGGCGTGGCTGTATGGTAAGAAGCTTGCTTTCCAACCACTTGGTTCCATGTTCAGTCCCACTGCAGGGTGCCTTGGGCAAGTGTCTTCTACTATAGACTTGGGCTGATCAAAGCCTTGTCAGTGGATTTGGTAGATGGAAGCCCGTCATATATATGTGTGTGTGTGTGTCTTTTTGTCTGTGTATGTCTCCCACCACCACTGGACAACTGGTGTTGGTGTATTTACTTCCCCATAACTTAGCAGTTCAGCCAAAGAGACCAATAGAATAAGTACTGGGCTTAAAAAAAAAACACTAAGTACTGGAGTCAATAAGTTGGACTAAAAATTCTTCAAGGTGGTGCCCCAGCATGAGGCATATCACAATGTTATAGTGGTCCTTCCAGAACTCTCCATCACTTCAAAGCAGTGGCAGAACAGGTGCTTAGTGAAGAGCTTCTTGAAATTAGAAATTACCTGCTGCAGGATAGGGATGGTGTTGGGTGGAAGGTAGAGAACCTTTATAAACTTGAACTCTTTGAGGATGTCATCTTCAAGGTTAGGTGGGTGAGCAGGTGCATTGTCCAGGACGAGAAAGGCTTGCAGGGATAGGTTATTTTCCTGGAGATATTTCTTAACATCAAGACCAAAGACAAAATTCACCCACTCTACTAAGAACTGCCTGGTGACCCACACTCTTGGGTTTGCCCCCCCCCCCCACTTAACCTGCAGTTTTTCTTTCAGAATCTTATGTGACTTAAAGGCTCTGGGGTTTTCCAAATGATAAATGAGCAGTGGCTTAACCTTGTCACTCACATTGGCGCACAGTGCAAGGTTTAGCCTATCCTTCATGGGTTCGTGGCCTGGCATCCTCTTCTCTGCCATTATATAAGTCCCCCTTAGCATCTTCTTCCAAAAAAATTCTGTCTCATCACAGTTGAAGACTTACTGGG
>NC_068989.1:41479920-41485371 GCF_001194135.2 Octopus bimaculoides | reverse complement strand
CCTGGCATCCTCTTCTCTGCCATTATATAAGTCCCCCTTAGCATTTTCTTCCAAAAAAATTCTGTCTCATCACAGTTGAAGACTTACTGGGAGATGTATCCTTTGGCTGCTATAATCCCGGCAAAAGTTTTGAAGTAATCTTCAGCTGCTTTCATATCCATGTTTGCTGCCTCACCATATCTGACAATGAAGTGAATACCGGTTCTCATTTTAAAATTCTCAAACCATCTCCAGCTGGCCTTAAACGGTTCGCCTGTTGCCTCATCCGTGCAACTGCCTGGGGTCTGGTTATGACCAGCATAAATAGCTCGTGCCTTCTCACAGATTATAGCCTCCATCACAGTATCTCCTGCGAACTGCTTCTCAGTCAACCCCACCATCAGCAACTTCTCTATATTTCCATGGATAGATGTCTGCTGTTTGGAAATTATTTTAACGCCCTTGGGTGGCATTGTAGGCTTTATCGACTCATCCTGCTTCAATATGGTGCAGATCGTAGAAGTGCTGTGCTCGTACTGCTTCATCAAGTTGACTACATGCACACTTTGGTCATATTTTACAATAATTTCTTTCTTTAATTCAATGCACATCATCCACTTCTTCTCCTTCTTCTCCTCAGCACTGTCCTTCACACTCACATTCTTCAGACCCATGGTTGGAAAAACGAAGTTTTGAAAAATAACTGCAAGCACAATTGTGAGCACAACACTGATGCTTCTATAGCCTGCAATGACTAAGTAAGCATTTTGCCACCTGTCTAGCTAACAATCCATTAATGATCTTCGCACTTGCTAACGTGCATGTCTATCTAGCTATCGAGTAAGATACGGAATGCTGAGTGGTGTTACAGCATTCAATGTAGCGTTTGCTACACCAAATAGCGGTGAGGTATCTGAAGCTGGCTCATAACCTGAATTTCAGCTTGCAATTCAAAGCAAAAAGTTGGCCGAGAGACAGCTTGTATCTTGAAAAACTCGTTAGTTGGGACAGTCATAAGTCAAGATACCACTATATATATGAACTATTTAAATTGTTTCAGCTTTAAAGCTGCAGTCATGCTAGGACACTACTGTTGATATATAAATATATATATTTATAATTTCTTGCAGGTGTCAGTTTTGACAGCTTCCAGCGACCACCTGACATCACTCATACAACAAATTGATCAGATCTATAAAGGTATTGAAATTATTTGCTTTCTTAATTTCACTGTAGACCCAATTAGCATTGGTGGACCTTTAATATGGTTGGAGATAGTACTTGTATTCATTCCTCTGTCTTTGTCTTAGAAAAGAAATACATATTTCTGTCTATCTATCTGTCTGTCTGTCTCTCTCTCTCTCATGCACACACACACACATACACACACATTGTCCTTTAACAAGAATAGTAGTGACAGTGTCTTCAAAGTTTCGGCTATCATTTATATTTTGACTTTATATATAATTTCTGTTAAGTTAAAATTTTCTAATGTAACTTGAGTTTTGTTGAATGATAATTATGTTCTGTGTTAGATTGTGGTGGTAAAATGGTATGGAGAATTTTAGTGACTAAATTTAGGAAGTGCTAAGGAGTATAATTTATTCATGCATGTACATATAGCTATGTAATTTGGTGTGTATCTTTAGGTGTGTCATATATAGGTCAAAGGGTTTCACAAAGGAACATAGAAAGGTGGCTAATCAGCAGATCTGTCACATGGTGTGGTTGCTGTTGGTTTTATTGAGATACCTTTTGTTTTGTGAATGTGAAGATTAAATCCTAGAGTTCAGTCCAGTGTTGTAACCTTAATAGTTACGTGTGTTTTCTTGGTATGTTAGCTTTTAGGGAATTAGTATCTAAGGCTTCCCCCAAAAATGTAGGTGTGTGGTGAGGTTTATTTGGCTGGCACATTGGTATTATTTATGTTTTTTTTCTGTTATATTTAAGTTTGTCATAGTGGTATTAATATGGAGAATTTGTTAAACAAATGTTTTAAGGCTCACAATATTACGTAGGTAGGTTTAAGAACATGTTTCTGAGTTTTTGCTCGTCATCAGCCTGAATGTCCCTGAATGCAGGCTAGGCTGGGTAGAGGTGCTTGTCTCCCTCACGTAAACATAAGGACACAGGAAATGTGTCAAGGCCGACAGGAAGCAGTCCAGTTTCCTAGGGCTAAAATAGCAGTAGTATGATTCCCTTATTGGGACTGTCACGTTAAGTTGACAGTATACAACTACTTTATCGCATCACTACTGCTTAAGTCTCTCTGAGAGATTTAAAAATGTATTATTTCTAATATATATGTACATATATATATTCATATAAATAAGGATAAGATCGTTAAAATACCGATCATATCAGGTGGCTAGCATGGGAATAAAAATGTCATAGGTAATAATTATTATTAAAATTATAATTAAGGGTATCTAAGAGATAGAGATACCACCATGCTAGATATAGCAGCCAAAACTTGACTCTAAAACCACATTAAATGTTCATACAGCACCAGGAGGTGTATATAACAGGCTTCCACACAGTTTCCATCTACGAATTTCACTCATAAGGCTATATTAGGGGCTATATTAGAAGACATTTGCTCAAGGTGCTGCATAGTAGGACTGAACTCAAAACTACATGGTTGCAAAGAGACCGTCTTAACCAGTCTTATGTGTGCCTTATATATATATATATATATATATATATATAGGCATTCGTAAGACTGGCTACGTGTGTCTATATATATCTATTTAAAGCAGCAGAAATATAACAAAAGCTGTTACTCAGAGTTTCACGTTCCCGTCATCGGACAGTTTTGTTAAAATGCTTTTAAATAAAGCATATTATTCTACCTCTGGTATTTGAGTACTCATTTTTCCACCTTGTTTCACATTTACATGCTTACTCAGGTATATATATATATATATAATGTGTGTGTGTGTTTTAAATAAAGTGAGACAGCAAAGTCAAGGCTGTGTGGCATTTTCAGGACATTTATAAAGAGAAGGTGGATCTTTTCCTTTTGGCCGGCACATAGAAAAAATAATTTTTTGTAACTAAACACTTTCAAATTTCGTATACTGGTAGAATGTGTCATTTAAAACATCATTTACTCTTGGCGTTTTTAAGAAAATTCTTCATTTTCGAAGTTATTTTGTGTTAAAGTTGTCGTATTTCGGTAATTTTAACCAATCAATGATGTCTATTGAGGTGAAAACAATTACTGTTGTAGTTTGTCAACAAGACGTTCTGGCGGTGTAAATTTACTTTGTCACTGTTATTTCTGATATATTTACATTTGAGATACACGTGTATATAGTTTAATCAATTCAGTTATTAGTTATTTAAAAATTTTTTTCAGTTTATTTTGTTTGTGGAAGTATTTTCGTTTTGTTTTAGTGGTTTCTAAATTGCTTATTTTGGGATCTTTTCCCTTGAATAAAATTACTGCCGTTGTTTGTCAACAACAACTATCGGCGGTAAATATTTCGCTTGTCACTGTTATTTATGACATCGTTCGTGCGTTTGTACTGGTTTGAGGTTTTAGGGTCAGGGTTAGTGTTTTAGGCTTAGGGATAGAGTTTTAGAGTTAGGGTTAGGGTTTTAGGATTAGGGTTAGGGTTGGGGTTTTAGGGTTAGGGTTTGGGATTTTAGTGTTAGAGTTATGGAAAAATGTGAAAAATGAAGAAATTGGAGGGGGAGGGAGTCAAAAATGTCTTTCCTAAAATAGTAGCTGAAAAAACCCCTAACCTAACCCTAACTCTAAAATCCTAACCCTAACCCCCCAAAGCTAAAGCCAGTACAGACGCACGTACGATGTCATAAATAACAGAGACAAAGTAAATTTACACCGACAGAACGTCTTGTTGACAAATCACAGCAGTAATTGTTTTCACCTCAATAGACGTCATTGATTGGTTGGAATTACCGAAATACGACAACTTTAACACGAAATAATTTTGAAAAAGAATTTTCTTAAAAACGCCAAGAGTAAATGATGTTTTAAATGACACATTCTACCAGTATACGAAATTTGAAAGTGTTTAGTTACAAAAAATTTTTTTTTCTATGTGCCGGCCAAAAGGAAAAGATCCGAGAAGGTTTTGTTGTCTCATTTTATTTAACATATACATGCTCATATAAAACCAGCATTAGACTCCACACTCGTATCATTATCGAACTGAGAGTTCAACTACGGTCCTTCCATAGCACTTACATAGTGTTATCTGCCACCTTGGGTCTCCTGGATACCAATACCTCTCATATATATACACACATGCACAGACAGAAGATGGACACATTTTTGTAACATGTTTATAAATGTTTTGATGCACAAACAACTGCTTGTCCATCTTTTATCTTTGTTTCAATTAGTCTCTTCTGAACTCTTCTTCTTCAGCTGGACTACGTCTCACATAATTAGGACGCTGAATATTTGGGCTTCGATTTGAGCACAAATCCGGTCTATCTATTCTATACTTTTTGACGTATCTTTCCCCTTTCCAGTTCTCACAGGCCCCACCCCTTAAGATTCCTGCTCACCTTCGATCAGAAATAGAGATATAGGAATTGAAAGAAAAATATAACCCCGTTACTTGCAGTAGAAAACCGTTCTTCTATATGATACCGGTTTACTGATAGCTTAGCTTAAATGAAATTTGTTTCATGAATACAACTCTGTGCCAAAAGACGAAATAAATAATCTGATGCCCTTTGTATAACTCCACCTGTTCGAGTAGCGACGGATTTACTAAGTTACTTGCTAAAGGGAAGTAATTTTATTACCGAGTTACTAATTCCTAAGATTACTTCCCTTTATATTACAACTCTAGTCTTTAACCGTTAAATATTATTTTAATTACATAGTATCCTTGTTAAGTTAAATGCCTGACTTAAAGACACAAAATTATCTTCTTATGAACATAGATTGCTCCTCTTCGAGATATAACATACCTTCATGCGATAGACATTTTGTAAGCAGAATCCATGTTCCTATATGTGTGTGTGTGTGTGTGTGTGTACGTTCATACGTATGTGCCTCCTAATTAGAAAACTGAAAATTTAATCCTACGAGCTTTAGTAATTCTATAATATACTAATGTTAAATGAAGATGGTGAGCTGGCAGAAACATTAGCACGCCGGGCGAAATGCTTAGCGGTATTTCGTCTGTTTTTTACGTTCTGAGTTCAAATTCCGCCATGGTCGACTTTGCCTTTCATCCTTTCGAGGTCGATAAATTAAGTGCCAGTTGCGTACTGGGGTCGATCTGATCGACTGGCCCCCTCCTCCAAATTTTCGGGCTTTGTGCCTAGAGAAGAAAAGAATAGACTAATGTTAAACGTCATACAACACATTATAATACTTGTGCTACCATACGTAATATTGAATATGGCATAGATGCAATTATTTTGATTTAAACTCTTATCAAATTTCTTCAAAAAACTTCCCCCCCCCCCTAAAATTAAATGAAA
>NC_068989.1:41473887-41479788 GCF_001194135.2 Octopus bimaculoides | reverse complement strand
ATTGTCATTTACACCCTTTTTCTTCTTCTTCCTCCCCCTCCTTCTCTTCTCCTGTGATTCTATCTCTGTGTGTTTTAGCATTTCTTTACTCATTGCCTACCACTAAGCCTAGTATGCACACTCTCTGTTTTTCTCTTTTACTCTGTCTCTCACTCCCCACTCTCTCTCTCTCTCTCTCGCTATATATATATATATATATATATATGTGTGTGTGTGTGTGTGTTTGTGTATGTATGTATATATCTCCATATGATGTAAAATATGACTAGAGAAATCAACAAACCAACCAAGCATTTATATCAGCTACTATTATATAGAGATTGCAGATATTACCAATACTGCTTGGTTTTATATTTCAGCGCACACTCCTGAGATTACAAAGGAAGAATTATGGCACAGCTGCATGTACGAAGAAATGAACAATCCTTACTATGGTATACAAGCTCATCGCCAAAGACGACAACAGGTTCTTTTATTTGCCTAAATATTCCAAATTTTAATGATAACGTTTTGAATTGTTCTTTGTTTGGTTATCAGCCAATGGGATTTCTGGAAAATATGTGTAATCATAGAAGATAAAGTTGAAAGCAATGCATCCTGGACTATCAGATTCCAGTGAGATTCTTACCCACAAATCCCTGTTTTTTTTGGGGGTTTTTTTTTTTGGCCTTAGGAAGGGCATTGAGCCATAAAAACCATGCCAAAACAGACAGTGAAAGCTTGGTGCAGTCTTCTGGGTTGTCAGCTCCTGTCAAACTGTCCAACCCATGTCAGAATGGTAGATGGACATTAAATGATGACGATGATGATGATGATGTGACTGACATTTTGCCTATGGCCCTGCCAAACTTTTTTAAGTTATTGTATAAATGTGTTTTACCTGCTTGAAACAGCAGCCAAAATCCCTTCATAGTACACCCTGTTGCAATTGTTCCCCCAGTTTTTAACTCTTGCTGTACTTTAGAACAAATAAGAACTATGTTAATGTACTTTGTGCATCTGAAGGTGCATGACTCATTGTTTCATGGGGATCAGCTTATAATCATAAAGTCACGGGTTCAATTCCTAAACCAAGTGGCATGTTGTATCCTTGAGTAAGGCACTTCATTTCATGTTGTTTCAGTCTACTCAGCAACAAACAAGTACCAGTTGGGTGCTGATACAGTGAAGACCGAAACATTTGTACAAGACACAGTCCTCCAACTTGTCTGATCCTGTTAAATCACCCAACCCATGCCGACATGAGAAACAGACATAAAGATGATGATAATGATGGTGATGGTGGCAGCAGCAATGATGATGGTGATGATGATGATGATGAGGATGATGATGATGATGTATACAAAATCTGTTACTGCTGCCAGATCAGTGTCATTATGAAGATAGGTGGAGACAGACTAGTACATACAAACATATATATACACTCACACACACATACAGACACACTCACTCACATATACATACATACATATAAGGTGGTATCAAAAGGTTCTTGGACTAGTTTTGTTTAATAAAAAATAACTTATTTACCTAAGTTTTAACAACATCTCCTTTGAAATAGTCACTTTGCACAGTAATACAATGGTCCCAGTGTTCTTGGCCTGGAATCTGGTCTGGAAATTGTTTTCCATAAGCGAGTTAAGGATTTTCTGTGATTTTCTCTGGATCTCGACAACATTGTTAAAATGACAATCTTTGAACTGCATTTTCATCTTGGCGAAGAGATCGAAGTCTGCACATGCTAAATCTGGCAAATAGGGCAGGTGCGGAAGTGATACCGTGTTGCTTTTGGCAAGAAACTCACAAGTGAGTGGAGCTTGGTGACAAGGTGCATTGTCATTGTGAAGAATCCAATTCTTCATGCTCCACAGATCTGGTGGTTTCCACTGAATGTCCTCCCACAAATGCTTCAAAACATTGCCGTAGAACCCTTGATTGATGGTCTGGCCTGGGGGACAAATTCTTGATGCACAATACCATATCTCTATGGTGACATTCGTGCCAGGTCTTCCAGATCACTCATCATCTTCCAGAGATGTTCTTTCACTTTTGAAGCACCCATGCCACTCAAAATATTGTGTACAACCCAATGCCTCATCACTATAAGCTTGCTGAAGAATGCTCAATGTCTCTATTGCAGACTTCCCAAGTTTAACGCAAAATTTCATGTTGGCTATTTGTTCCTGTCCATGACAAAATTGCAGACTACAGCATACATAAAAACACGAATTTCACAAAATCAAAAATTTCACTACTTGTGGCAAACTAAGCTGAGTGCTCGTAGTACATACCTATTACATTACATCAGTTGACAAAAGCTCCTTGTATATTCTCTGTGTGTGTGATGATCTATGGCTAAAAATAGTGATGTCATTGTTTGTGGTTGGGCAGCAGCTGGTGATATTTGTTGACATTTCCTACTCTGTGTTTTCAAATTCCTCTGGAATATAAAAAGATATATATACCTTACTTGAAGGGTTGGTGACAGAAAGGGCATCCAGCTCTAAAAATCCTATTTCAGTCATCTGCTATCTAAGCCATACAAGCATGGAAAGGCTGGCATTAAACTAAGCAAAACAATGACTATTTCAGAGTTAATTATACAAATATATGTTAATGAAATATTTACTTTTATATCTTCTTTGTTTATGATAAGGCATCTCTTATTGGTCATCTGGAGAAGTTGAATTTACTGAAGAAAGGTTACACTTATGTCGAACTTGGTGCTGGCAAAGGTGAGGGTAGATTTCCATTTTGTTGCAGTGTTTTATTTCATTATATTCAGGCCTTTTTTATTTCTCTTGAATGAAATCCCATGGATTACTATGTGTTAGGATGAATTCCAGCATTTGGACACAGTCAGAACTACTGTGTCTCTTTCAGCTTGTTATGGTTGTGTAGTCTCCATTGCAGCTGTCCATGTCATGTTCATAGTGTTTACAGAGCATTGAGCAGTAGTCACGATGTTGGCATTTTGACACCTGATACAAATCATCATGATACAGGTTACTCTTTTCCAATATTCAGGTGGCTTACAATTTTCCATATCATCTAACTTTTTTTCTCAAATTAATCTTTATGCTCTCAAAAGCCATTGACTGCTCACCAATACATTTAGTTGTTCCTGAAAAAAGGAGACATAAAAAAACTCATCAAATTTAGCCCAAATACCCTGTATTATGCAGTGCCCCTTCTCCCTCCAAAACTGAAACATTTCAAGTCATTTGATTTGTTGTGGGTCTGTGAAGCACATGTGCCACCTATGAGGCCAACTATCCTTGGATAGCACGTGTGCTTCACAACTGACTCATTAGGGACAGCTAGACTTATGATCCATCAGAGAGATAGAGTGCTAGATAACACACATCTCATTACCATGTAGCACCATTCTTCCCTTATACAAGCTTCATCCAGTCTTTTTTTTGTACATACAACTTAATTCAAATCCTTGATTTCTCAAAATTTTGAGTTAAAATTCCACGAAAGTCAGCTTACTTTCTTTGAAATCACTCTGAAATCAACTTTGCTTTTTCAACACACTATGTTCAAATCCTGCCAATGTTAACTTAGCTTTTCAGCCTTTCAATGGGCAGGGTTGATAAAAAAAGTACCAATCCACCGCATTGAATTGGTGGAAATCTAAAATCATAGGATCAGATACTTTATGGTGTCGGTTTTGGTTCTTTATGTTCTGAGTTCAAATCTTACCAAGGCCTGCTTGAGGATCAGATAATCCATTTCTTGGTTTAACATCACCACCTGGCCCTTGGGTGTCTTCATTAGGGTTCACTCTGTTGTAAACCTTCAGTTTGAGGATAACTTCCTTTTTCCCTCCCATCAATCTCAGAGACCCTGTAAAGGGTCTACAGGTAGTCTTCCACCTGGTTATAAAAAAAAAGATACATAATAAAATAAATATTCTATATCTACATTTCAGGTCAACTCTCTAATTGTCTTCAGAAAGCAATTCCTGATAATGAAGATGGCCTCTACGTTTTAGTAGATAAAAGTCATATCAGATATAAGGTAGGTTTAACACTATTTCTGAAATTCATGTTTTTTTCTACATGTTTATGTTTTGTTAAAGATAATTGTTTCTAATATAATTACAGGATCATTAATTTGGCAAGAAGGGAACAGTCAATTATATCGACCTCAGTACTTTATTGGTACTTTAGTTTGTTTATTTTATATATCCTGAAAGGATAAGTTCACTCTGTAAGGTGATTGATGTTAGGAAGGGCATCCAACCATAAAACCATGCCGAAACTGGCAGTGAAGCCTGGTGCTGTCTTCTGCCTGGCCAGCTTCTCTCAAACCACCCAACTTGTGCCAGCATGGAAAATGCATGTTAAATGATAGTGATGGTGATGGTGGCAGTGGCAGAAGTAGCAGTGGTGGTAGTGAAAGGCGATGTTAATTTTGGCAAGAAATTGAACATAGAATATAAAGGGTCATAACCAAAACCCACAAGATATTTCATCTGACACTCAGGCATTGTATTCACTGCTTTGTTGGCTTTTGTATTTTTGAGGGATTTGTGTACCTCTGTTTGTTTAAATGGGTTAGTATATGTATATATGCATGTTTGTAAGTCTGTTGAAATCAGTGGCACAATGTAGGGTTTGCAGACCACACAATGTGGTCACTTTGCTGGGTAAACCATATGTTGAATGCATGTAATGTTTAAGGAAGAAACAGTTAATGTGGCTACCACACAGATTAGACAAAGCCCACCAAAGACCTATCCTATGGTACAGGTTTAAAAAGTGTATATTAGTGTATTTGTGTATCTGTTGAAGTGGTTGTCATGTCATTTTATTAAGAAAAAGGAAGAAGGGAGAAGAAATGATCCAAAACATTAAAATACCGTATTGTCATTTATTTGGGAAACAGTGAAGATTTTACTGTATAAGGAAGATCAGTGTGATGACATTATCAATTAAAATGCAAATTCAGTGTAAAGAGAAAGGAGAGAAAGAAATGCAGTACTTTGTCCAGATTGCATGTTACTGTAGTTGGGATCCTATGATATTGTAGTATTTCAAAGGGTATTTGTGCATGTGAGAGCACACTCCACCCTCTGGCTCACAGGCATGCTGACTGCTCTCATAGTTTTTTTTGCTATCACTAATATAATGACCTCAGGTGCTGCTTGGTTTCATACTTCCATTATTCAAACACCCTGAATCCATTCTCTCCACTTCATATCACTGTTGTTGCTTCCAACTCTATTAGGCCTGCACTAACCACCATACCAAGTCCTTTCTTCCAAGAACATCATGCCCTCTGTTACCTTCTCTCTGCTCATGCCTTTGCTACTGGTGTTAACCTGCAACAATTTATATAGAATACTAACAGCATCAATCTCACCAATCTTAGAGAACACTGCCCTTTCCTCCAGACAGAACAGGTAAAAGATTAAAAAGCAAATAAATTATTTCAGTATGCATTCAGCATTTTGCTTTGATAGTTTAGGATTAATGTCCTTTCTAGGATTCAAAGCTTAGAGAAGGTATCTGCCACATACAAAAACTATCTTGCTAGTTAGCCTTCCTTTTGATATTACTGCACCTCTTATGTGTCCATAGCTTACACTGGGTACATCTTACAGAGTTTCTACATACACCTTTTCTACAGATCGAGTAGGGCCATCTACGTGAAGGGATTTGTGGTTTGTCTGCCTTCCTACTTATTAGGACTTTGGTTTTAGCTAGGTTGACTCTAAGGCCCTTCGATTTTAATCCTTGCTTCCACACCTGAAACTTCTCCTCTAGTTCTGATAGTGACTCAGCAATTAGAGCAAGGTCATCAGCATAAAGGAGCTCCGAGGGGCATCCTGTCTTGAATTCCTGTGTTATTGCCTGGAGGACTATGATAAATAGGAGGGGGCTGAGGACT
>NC_068989.1:41460408-41473711 GCF_001194135.2 Octopus bimaculoides | reverse complement strand
CTCTCACTAACCATTCTTCTATCCATAGTTTCCTCATTGACCACCACATAAGGGATCGGGGGACCCTGTCAGAGGCTTTCTCCATGTCAACGAAAGCCAGGTACAGAGGTCTATCTTTGGCTAGGTATTTCTCCTGCATCTGTCTTACCAGAAATATAGCATCAGTGGATGCTTTTCCCAAACTGCATCTCATCTAATCTGACTCTCTCCCTAATTAGTTAGGCTATGACCCTCTCCATGACCTTCATTATGTGATCCAACAACTTGATACCTCTGTAATTATTTGTATCTAAAGCGTCACCTTTACCTTTGTAGCAGTTGACTATGGTGCTGCTACACCAGGCATTGGGTATGACTCTTTTGTGTATCACCTGGTTAACTATACGGATGACTAGGCTATAACCGACACTGCTAGATATTTTGAGCATCTCTGGGGTGGTTCCTGATGGGCTGGGGGCTTTCCCTGTCTTCATACTCTTAATTGTTTTATCTACCAAGGTACTGTCAATTCGGATACATATGTGTGTGTGTGTGTATGTATGTCCTGACTATAACTTTAAATTACATCCAATAGTGGGACCTTGGTTCAGGAATTCCAGGGTTTTAAGGAGCGTGGAACCACCTCTCAGCCTCTATTGTTCCCAGGTCTACTTTTGCATGTGAATCACTGAAAGTGAAGGACCCCAAGTTCTGTTAAAGAACTCAGAAGTTTGGGCTTCCAACCAGGCCTTCCACAGTACCCTTAAAGCCAGCAACTTTTCAGCAACCTCCCATATATAGTTTTACTCTGTCTCATTTTGAAAATATTTTTCTTCAACCTAGCTTGAACTTTCCCATCAGTTTAGCGAAAGTGGACCAACTTTTGTGAGACTCAACACTGACCTTCAACATTTATGTTTAGGTAAGAACTCTGACTTCATCTTCTCTTCTGTTGCTTGCATGTGTAAGTTCCTCTGAGCCTTCTTTGGAAATGTTTCTAATGGAACTGTTACTTCACTGGTACACTGCTGCTCCACTTGCTGCTGCTGCAGGTAGTGGCAGTGGCAGTGGCTGTTGCTGCTGCTGTTGTTGCCGTTGCTGTTGAGAGGAAACAGAAGTAGGATTTTTACAGCTGGATGCTTTTCCTGTTACCAACCCATAACTGTTTTTCAAAGAAGGGAATAGATATGTTTATTCCAGATGAATTGTAATGCACAGAATTAGCAAATGATCTGCTGAGAGAAAATGTCAACCAATCTCTCAGGCTGTCATCATTTGTACCCAATCATCATTTGTACCCACAGCTTTGATTGAGTACTTTTTATAAACATTTACTCATGCATGCACACACACACACACACACACACATGACAATTTCAAAATTACTGGATAGCTTAAATCTTTAACCCTTTAGCATTCAAACTGGCCATATCAAGTCCAAATATTCTACCTGTTTTGTGTTCAAACTGAGCTGATAAGGCCTTTCACAGCTACCTTGTAGTGTCATTCTAAAAGTAAACAATCACATCTTTGAAATCTGGAAGCTACCAAGTAATGCATGACTAATTCAAAGCAATTTGAATGAATAAACAATACATGCGATGGAGTTATCTGAAAGCTAAAGGGTTTAAGCCCCTGAGAAGGCAATGAGGTCATTATTTTTTTTCTTCAGGTCTAGTAGCAGTCATATTCCACTTAAAGTATTCATATCCTTAATAGTTAGTTCGTTGCTCAAATCCCACTATATTCAACTGAACATTGACCTAATGTTTACATCTCTTCAACACAAATTAATTACTCTTTATTACTTAAAGTTTTCATGTTTGCCACATTAAGTGGGTTTAATACTTTACAGAATAAAGGCAGGGGATGGCAGAAGCATTAGCATGCCAGGCAAAATGCTTAGAGGCATTTTATCTGTCTTTATGTTCTAGGTTCATATGTTGCCAGGGTTTACTTTGCCTTTCTTCCCTTCAGGGTCAATAAAATAAATACCAGTTGAGCCGTGGGGTTGATTTAAACGATTTTATGCCGCCATCAAGATTGCTGGTCTTGTGCCAAAATTTGAAACTAATACTTACCATACCAGCATGGACACCATGTTAAATGATGATGATGACAACGATGACGACTTACTTTATAGATTCTTATTTCTTTACTGCCCACAAGGGGCTACACACAGAGGGGACAAACAAGGACAGACAAACGGATTAAGTCGATTATATCAACCCCAGTGCGTAACTGGTACTTATTTAATCGACCCCGAAAGGATGAAAGGCAAAGTCGACCTCGGCGGAATTTGAACTCAGAACGTAACAGCAAGCGAAATACCGCTAAGCATTTCGCACGTCGCATTAATGTTTCTGCTAGCTCGCCACCTTACTTTATAGATTCTTACCCTTATCTTCAGGATGAATTATATAAAAAATTGTCATTGTACCAAAGACAAAGTGTGGAATAGATAAATTACTTTGGGTAGAATCCTCTGATTCTGATAGAATCTGTTATTAGCTTAAAAAAATATAATTTTTAATTTGGTTCATGGTTTGATTTCTTTTCTCTTTCTTGTTATTTCCAAACAGCACTGGTGCCATCTATTAAAAACAGTAAACGACCCTTGGTAGGGATGGGAAAACATCTTTGTGGTGCTGGAACAGGTAAGGAAATTCTTTTATTTAATCTTTTAATTAAAAAAATTTTTTTTCTATCTGCTGGGTCAGAAAGAAGGAACGGTACTCATGGCATTTGCAGGTCCTTCAAGACTGATTAAGTTGATGTCGTTAACGCTTCATTTGAACCTTTGTAAGTCAACACCTGTGGGAAAGATATGAGCAGGGAGAAAATTCCAAAGGGTTGATGATCTAGAAGGAACAACTGGGTGAAGTAATTAATGCAGGGTTTTGGGATTAATAAGGGTGATGAGAGAAGGTGACACAAGTGAAACAAGGATGCCTGTGTGAAATAATGAGCCCTGCCAGCTCAAAGAAGCAGGAGCCATTATAGCAGCAATGAAAAAGACAGAGAGAGCAGACTGCATCCCTGTGGGCCAGAAGCTGAAGCATGTCTGTGTGTGCTTTTATACCAGTCAGTCCAGTAGCCCTTTTCTAGATGCAGTCTAGTATACCTATATGTACAGGTATACTGTACATGTTTGAATACAAATTATCTATGATATATTTTTGTATGGGTATACACAGTGAAAATATTTAATTTTCATCATGCAAATTATTTTATTAAAATATTTTTTTATTGGATAATATAATGAGTATGTTCATATTGTGTCATATTAGAGGTCAAAAACAATTTTTTGCATAGAGAATTGTTTATGCACAATGTTACATTAAAAAATAACGTATAAAAGCATTCACATTATTAATTTCATTTTTATAACTGTTAGGTAAAACATTTGAACATTTGAAAAATTTGTAGTAAAATATTTTGTGGGTAGAAAGATCCCCCCTCCTAGTCATTGGGGCCCTGTGCTTAAGCATACCTAAGCACAATGGTAAATCTGGCACTAACTGTACATCTGTACATGCAGCAGCAGTATTATCCCAGATGTGATAACAAACTCCATTGTGGGCTTTACCTGAGCTTCATCAAGTGTCAATAATTGTTGGGTACTAAAACATCTTCTGGCTCTAAATAGAAGGGCCAGTTGTTGGGATGTGGTCCTAACTATCCTAAGGATGTGCTTTCATCCTGGGGAGATTGTTAGTGATAGTGTGACCCAACATTAGGAGCAATTGTATGGGCTCTAGTTGAATGCTGTTCATGATTAATGTTGGGTTCTAATAAATAATTAACCAATTTGTTTAGTTTATCTTAGTACCAGGTGAAATAGAATCTAAAAGATATGAGTGCATAGACACATTTTCTATCCAAGGTATAATGAGTTGTACTCCACTGAACTATATTCTAATATGAGTCACTCATTATCATTACCACCATCATCATTTGAAGACTTTTTGAGGCATCATGTAGAGAAGATCAGCAACTATTGCCACTATTTGAAAGTGAAGTGTTTTCTCAATATATATTAAATCAAATTTTATTAATTATTATTTTTTGAATATTTGTCTCATCTGAACAAGCAACATTGCTAATTATGCTCTCGTTAATGTATAGATTATTAATATCAGATATTTTAAATTTCTCTCTAGATTTTGCTTTGAGATGTCTGACTGAATCAAGAGAAAATGGAAAAGAATCTGAAAATAAGTTCTCGTATGTATTTATTCCTTGTAATGATACCATCATGTCCCTTGGACAGTGTGTGTTAAAATAAATAGACCTTCATCACATACATATATGTTCAACCTCATTAATTAGGCTGTGACTACTCTCATTAATTACCTGAAGGCTACACTACCTTCAATAATTAACTAGTGGCTACCATTGCTAGTTAATTAGTGACTATCTTCAGTAATTAACTCATGGTTACTCTCATTAATCAACTGAGAACTAACTGATCTTAGTAATTTATTAGTGTTTACCTTCCTTAATTAACTAGTGGCTACTCTTCTTAATTAACTGGCAACTCACTAACTACCCCCAATAGTTAACTGGTGTCAACTCACACCAATCTAGCCTTTATCTATTCCCTAACCAATCCTCTGTCCAGTGTCTATCACTCCTCTACACAGTCCCTACCTAACCCACTACCTAGCTCTCTGACCTAACTAACTACCTCCAATAGTTAACTGGTGGCAACTCACACCAATCTAGCCTTTATCTATTCCCTAGCCAATCCTCTGTCCAGTGTCTATCACTCCTCTACACAGTCCCTACCTAACCCACTACCTAGCTCTCTGACCTAACTAACTACCCCCAATAGTTAACTGGCGTCCCTATCTAACCCCCTACATAGCTCAACTACTCAGCCCTTACTCTAGCATAGTGTTTCTCAACCATTTTTTACCTATAGATCCCTTTGATTCCTATTGTATTTAGATGGACCCTCCTAGCCATTCAGTGTTTAAAAAAAAACGTATTCTTATGATTAAATATTATTAGTAATTGTATCTAAAAAAAATTCTTAAAATGTTTCGTGTATTGTTGAAGTATAACCAATTTATTGCTGATAAATTTTGACAACAAAATCTTATATGGACATGTGGACCTCAAGGACCATTTGGACCCAGGTTGAGAACCACTGCTCTAACTGTTATTTTTAGCCTTATTAGACTTTTATCTGTTCCTATTCTCCATCATCTCTTCATCATCGTCTTCATCATCATTATCATTTTAACATCCACATGCTGGTTTGGGTCAGGCAAAACTTTGTTGAAGCAGATTTTTCTATGTCAGATGAGCATCCTGTTACTAACCTGCAGCTATTTCTAAGTAAGTTACAATTTCTCCAAGTCCTTCAGACAATGATCAGCTCAGTGGCTTGACATCGACCAATTTTGTATGTCATGGCATTGGTCAACCTGTGTTGATAATAGCAAACACCAGTGATAATGTCCACACAGTGGGAACAAACCCTTAACAACATGGTTCCAAAATGAACATCTTATCACATAACCATGCCTGTGTCTCTTAATGTAGATAGTTGCACACTGCATGTGGCTGTAGACGCTCGCATACAGAAGTGCCAATCAATTAAAGTGGATGGAACATGTGGAAGAGGGAAACCTGAGAAGACATGCAACAATATATCGAAGGCTGATCTCCAGACACTGAGCCTTACAAAGGAGATGACAGAGGACTGAGATATCTGGCACCTTGCTATACTCAAGGAGATCCGTCTGTCACAGCAGAATTGATACTGGTGCTGGTGTCACATAAAAAGCACTCAGTAACTCTGTGGAGTGGCTGGTATAAGGAAAGGTGTCCAGCCATAGAAACCATATCAGAACAAACAATGGAGCATGGTGTGGATCCTGGCCTTTCCAGCCAAACCATTCAACCCATGCCAACATGAAAAACAGATGTTAAATTATGCTGCTACTGATGATGATGATGATGATCATCATCATGATATATTGACTTGACTTTAACCATTCCATATTCTTAAAATTCTTCAATATCTTCTTCATTGTAGACTTGCTGGAATTGTCTTAGCAACATGTTGCCACCACCGCTGTACATGGGTCGCCTATACTGGCAAGAAGTTTTTCAAAGATGTTGGTCTGACTGGAGCTGACTTTCAACTAATGACTAGCATGTCAAGTTGGGCAACATGTGTATGGAAAGGATGGAGAGAAACACAAACCCCTGGAGCAGAAACAGCTACCAAGAACAATGGTAAAAATTTCACCTAACATCTTACCTCCCACCTCATCTATATTTAATATATCTTATATATATCTTAATGTATAGAATGTTATGTTATTCTTTCCTCCTTTTATGGACTCCAGTCCATTGGACTGTGGCCATGCTGGGGCACCATCTTCTACATCAGTGGTTCTCAAACTTTTATAGCTCAGTAGTCCCTTTCACTGAATGGCATTATATAACTTTCCCCCTTCTGGTGTTTTACAAAAAAAAATTCCCTAACTGATTACTTTTAACCAGACAGAAGCAAATTTTGCACAATATGTTTTTTTATCCATATATTCTTATACTATCCCATCCAGTATGCACCTTGTTTTAGCTATTTGTGTGGATAAATTCATCTTATGTTGAATTTTTATGAAATATACAATAGAAGATGATTTATATGATGAAATTATACTGAACCTTAACACATAATTGGTTCCTGTTTTCTGTACATACAATGTGATTCTTTCAGTTTCCAACTACCAAATCCACTCACAAGGCTTTGGTCAAGCCAGGGCTATAGTAGAACACATTTACTCATGGTGCTATATACTGGGACTGAACTCAAAACCATGTGGTTGGGAAGCAAACTTCTTATCCACACAACTATGCTTGTGCAGTTTCCATTTCATGTTCCTCTCATGGGGCATTGGATTAACTTGAGACTATGGCAGAAGACACTATCCATGGTACCATGCAGTAGGACCAAACCCAGAACTACATGGTCTTGAAAAGAACTCATTAATTATTCAACCGTACTAGAACTTTAAGAGAAATCTGGTGGTGTTTGTACCATTAAGGTGGTCTTGAAGCTTTTTCTTCATTGTCTAGGTCAGTAGGTCAGTGGTACTTAACCATTTTTTGCCTGTGAACCCTTTCAATTCCTATTTTACTCTATTGGACCCCCATAGTTTTTTGAAGTTTAAACAAACCCCATCAAATTTTATAATTAAACATTTGTAGGAATTTTATAAAAAAATGTTGAAATATTTTGTGAATTGTAGAAGTATAACTGATTTATTGGGCATAGTTTTTAACAGCAAAATCTTATATGGACCCCCAAGTGTCATTTGGACACTGGTTTAGAATCACTAGCCTAGGTTTTGGCTCCATAGAAAAGAATGCTCTTGACAAATTCCCTGAAGCAAACCCGGCCTTGTTGATTTTATATCACTTGATTGCCAGATCTAATTTGGCACATTAGAGACAAATTCTAGCAAGAAAAGTTAGACTAGATGCCTGTATTAGAGACATGACTGAATAGATTTAGTAAGATGTGAAGTTATCTGTTTGTGCTGAGTTGTTTAGCATGTGAACCACATTGCTATTGAGTCTTTGTGTGATAAATATGCCATGTTCATTCCTTGAACTTCAATGTTTCAGATGAAGATGAACATGTATGTCTAAAGGAAACCTTAGACAACATGGAACCAAATGACACAGATCCAAAAATGTCAAAGAGGTTGAAGATAGAAGAGGAAGAAAAAGAAGAACACAGTGTGGCTGAGGTTGATGTCAGAGCAAAGTAGGTTATTTTCTACTGCACTGTGTGTGTGTGTGTGTGTGTCTAAATTTGAGTGTATGTGGGAATGGATATGGAAGAGAGAAAAACAGAGTATGTAAAGGTTCTTTAGTCGAATAAGCCTTTAAAAGCCAGAGTATAGCTCCAGGTTCAAGGTATGATGTGGATGAGGGATAATTTCACAAGTGGTACCGAAAAGTTCCTAGCTTTAAGGGTATCACAAAAGACCTGGTTGGAAGCTCAACCTTCTGAGTTCTTTTACAGGGCTTAGCAAAATGGAAGGACCACTACAATAAGTGTATGAGTCTGAGAGAGGAATATATTGAATAAACTCATAATATAACTGATCCTTCTGTATATTCTTTTACCCAAAGCCAGGAACTTTTCAGCACCCCTTTGTGTGACAGACAACACTCTCTGTTACCTGTTGCTAACAGTTAGTTGAACTGACACAGTATATCATGTTGGTCTGTCACAGGTAACATTCCCATATTATCTGGTATCTATTTCTGACAGTTAGATGAACTGAGACAATTTAGAATGTTGATCTGTTATAGATAACATTCCTTGGTGATTGAGTACCTATTTCTGGTACTTAGGTGGACTGGGTGACTGTTGAATAATAAAGTGTCAGTCCAGGTAGACAGATACATCTGCACTGGATTAAAACTCACAATCTGTGTGTTGATAATCCACCAGCTAATTTATCAAATCATTTTGTCTCAAGAATAAAACGATACAGGAAATAGTGATTGTGCATATATAGAACAGAGAGGAAAATATGGTAATAAAGTTAGTATCTCTGTCTGTCTGTCTACCTGTCTCTCTCTCTCTCTTTCTGTCTACCTGTCTCTCTCTCTTTCTGTCTGTCTGTCTCTCTCTATCTCTCTGTTGCTCTTCCTTCCCTCACACACACAATTTCTCTCCCTCTTTCTCATTGTCATTCATCTTCTTTCTCTCTCTCTCATGTCCCCTGTCCCTCACCCTTTATCCTTTCCCTCCCTCCCTCTTTCTTTCACACTCTTTTTCTGTCACTGTCACACATCCTCTTCCCCCTCTCTTATATTCCTTTGTCCCTCACCCATTCATCCTCTCACTCTCCTTGTCTCTTAACTTTCATTCTCTCTCTCTCTCTCTGTCACTCATCCGTTTTCCCCCTTCTTATATTCCCCTGCTCCTCACCCATTTATCCTCTCACTCTCCCTCTTTCTTTCACTCACTCTCTCCCTCCCTCCCCCTCTATCACACACCCTCTCATATTTGTATGTGTTTCTATTTAATCATCAACAGCTTCAATATTCCAATAGAACAACGAGAGTTAATTGGCCAGAAATGCAAACAACTTATTGACTATGGAAGATTACTTTATCTGAAGGAGAAGAATTTAGATGTGAAAATGAAGGAATACATTGACGCCACGATGACACCTGAAAACATTGTTCTTCTTGCTAAAAGCAAGCAGTAGCACCCTTTCTCAAGGAAATTGCCTATAATTGAAGCTACTGGGAATTATCAGTCCACACATACTGCACTTTTGACATTTTCGCAATCAACTTCATCTTCGCTGCTTCAAATGAAACACTTTTTGTTTCATTTCATTTTCTTTTATTTACTCTCTGTTATTTTTTCTTTTTTTCTCCTTTGAATAATTGAGGCCACATAGCTTTACTGAAAATATCATCTCCAAAGAGGTTTGATGGAAATTTTATTGTTTTTCAGTTTTTATTTTATTATTAAAAAAAGGGGGGAAAAAAAAATTGCTACGATTCTTTGTTCAAAGGGAGAAGAATTAAAAGAGCTCAAATTAAAACCTAACCTAACCCAATACAATTTCTCTGTTGTTCTTTGTTCCTTTGTTGACTTTTCTTTCTTTTAATTTCTGGAGTCTTCATGGTTTACAATTCAGAGCCACTAACTCAAATGTTTCCAGCCTTTGAAGTGGTAAATATTTAATGGTTACACACAAATATGTCAACTACTTCAGGGGATTGTACATACAGACAGAATTTACAAACCCTCAGACATAGATATTATACAAAGCTGAGTCAAAAGTTTTTCTGTATTTCAAGCTGTAATTGATATTGATTTCAAATTTTGACACAAGGCCAGCAATTTCAGGAGATGAGTTAAGTCAATTACATTGACCTCAGTGCTCAGCTGGTACCTATTTTATCGACCCCAAAAGAATGAAAGGCAAAGTCAACCACGGTGACATTTAAACTCAGAATGTAAAGAAGGACAAAATACCACTAAGCAGTTTGCCTGGCATGCTAATGCAGGGGTTTTCAAACTTTTTGACTTGCGGACCCCTTTATATTTCAGGCTTTACCTATTTATACATAAATATTTACTTAAAATAACATATATTTTTACATTTATTTATTTAACAGTATTTAACAAATAGGTTTATTGTCAATTAAAAGATTTCGATTATAAAACATATATAAAATCAAATTGCCCATAAAAAGCATTTGCTGTCTATGGACCCCCTGTCTTGTCCTTGCGGACCCCCTGTGGTCTGCAGACCACAGTTTGAAAACCCCTGTGCTAATGTTTCTGCCAGCTTGCTACCTTTGCTTTGATTAATATTTCAAACAAATTATGCTTGAAAGGCGTTTATTCATCAAAATATACCCCCATTATATGCTATTGTCTGTTACTATCATTGTGCCAGAGCTCAATTCCACACTTATACCATTTGGCTGGTTTAGAGGCAAAAAAACTCCCTGCACCTCTTTTCAATCTCCGCATTTTTGAACCTCTGCCTGTGCAGGAAATGAGCCATGGCTCAGAAAATATGGTACTCTGATGGTGCAAGTACTGGACTGTAGACAGGGTAAGGCAGCACTTCTAGCCTCTCAAGTACCTCAAGTTTGCACTTGGTCACATTGGCAGTGTGTGCAGGGACATTGTCATGCTGTAGGAGGGTGTGTCTTTGATTGACCAATGCTGGGTAACAGGCTTTCAAAGCATCATATATACTCATCCCAGTTGTTGAGCCTAAAGGTTAGTATTCACAGCATGACCATCTGGGACTAGCTTGAAGTGCAACACCCACTCAAAATTTTACCAAACATTCAACATGACCTTCTGTTCAAACTAATCTTGTTTGATAACAGGTTCTGAAGCCTAGTTAGAAAGAAACCACTGATTTCTTTTATTAGGATTAAGAAAATAGATCTATTTTTCATCCCTAGTTACAATTCAACATCAAAAATGGGCATCTTGAGGGTCTGCCAGCAGTTGTTTACAAATGTTCACATGTTATTGAGCCTAGTCACTGGGCAGTTTATGAGGAACTTCTCAACAGCATCTGTTCACGAGGCCAAGCTAATGAAAATGCCAATTGATGATGCTTTGTGAAGGGAAAAACTCTGCTGACAAGGTACAAATGCTTGTGCTTGGCTGTTGTTCAGCCATTTCAAGCAAGGCATCATCTTCCACAAAGTCTCCCTGACTTTGGTTTGTCTACAAAGCTGGTATCACCTTCCTTGAAGTATCTGAATCAGTTTTGTGCTACACATTCATTAACACTTTCTGGACCTTCCACATCAACAATTTCTTTTGCTGCTGCACTTGCACTCAGTCCTTTTTTTTTTCATAGATAGCATAAAATAGCTTTGCAATTTTTTTTCACCACTCTTTATTAAAGCTGTAAAATAAAGCATAAATAATTAATGTTTATATGTTATATATGAAAATAAAGAATACACAATTAATGTTTGTTTATTTTATATAAAAGTAAAGAATGAAACAATTCAGCAACGATTGGACAAGTTGTATCAAATTAATGATAGACATGATGGTACAAGTTGCCAAAAGTCATCAGCAAAAGTACAAAATTTTGACTTATGGTATATTTCACAGATGGTATAAGCATGGCTGTATGGTTAAGAACTTTGCTTTATAATGAGCTGGTTCCTGGTTTGATCGCGCTTAGCAGTACTTCAGGTAAGGGTCTTCTACCATAGCTTCAAACCACTACAACGCTTTGGAGGTAAAAATTGTGCAAAAGACAAATACTTATAAACCATTGCGTTGTTTTCTAAATACTCATGACTGTTTGATGATTGGTTACATGAAACTCTGAATAAATAATTTGTGAAGTCTTTTCAGATTGAACCTTAGACTACATAGTTAAGGTGCAAGCTTCCTCACCACACAGATAATTATAGCCATATTTGTGCCTTTATACATATACATACCTACATATATAGAAAGAAATGTGTTTATGTGTGTGTGTGTGTGTATGTATATATATGTATATATCATCATCATCATCATTTAACATCTGTTTTCCATGCTGGCATGACTTGGCTAATTGGATTGGAGGTGTCCAGACTCCAATTGTCTGTTGTAGCATGCTTTCTATGGCTGGATGCCCTTCCTAATGCCAATACATAAGTGCAGGTATAGCTGTGTGGTTTCAGACCCACTGCATGGCACCTTGGTTGGCCTTTACTAGAATCCCTGGACAATTAATGCCTCATGAGGGAATTTGATAGAAATTGTGCAGATCCATATTATGTATGTATGTTTATACACACACACACACACACACACACACACACACACACACTCACATATATGTGAATGTTAATATTCCATGTCATCACCACTTGAATGAACTGGCAGTAATGTTGACCATAAATAGCAGCTACAATGTGCTAAAGATGTGTCCAAACTGAGCTAATCAGGATTTCACAGTTGAGGTTAGCTGTAGGAAGGGATCATACAAGTATCAAAACAAGTATTCAAACAATAGGAAAACATCTGAATTAGTCATATTGATATGGAAATATGGATAATAATAATAATAGTGGCAGTTTCTCAAGTCCAAGGAAGTCAACAGATGTGTGCATGAAAATACTATAGAGGGAAAACCTTAGAACAGAAGCAGTTCCAATCTCTTGACCTTGGATGTCAGGCTTAACTGGTATGAAGATCATTATGAATGGTGGCCTCTCCGGCTGTTGGAGGCGCCAACCAATAGATTGGCGAAGTCCTCATCATTGTCCACTTTAGGGACTCCAGCTCTGGATTGCTTCTCTGGGTCAACCCTCATAGCTTTTCCCTTAGCTGAGTGTAGCTGCAAAGTAGTAGAGGTTTAAAGTCAGAGTTTTCCTTATCCTAGGTGAGCAGTTGGCCAGGAATGATGAGCCCCCATCTGCCTTTGCCCCTTCTCTCATTACTAAAGAACATTTCTGTTATGTGAAGGTTGGGAGCTGGACTGGGTTGACAAGCTATTTGTGACACAAGCTGGATCTTTCCTTCCTTCCACAGCCACCAATCTCATTGCTTCCTCCCACAACATTCATATGGTCAACCAACACCTCTGGCTGATTCATTGTTTCCACCAGCAACTACCCTATTAAACTCATCTCAAAATGTCTTTGGAGCTTATAGATATAAAACAATAAAACAAGCAAAATACAAATATAGTAATCCCTTGAATATTCCATAACCCCGCCACGATGGGTGAAAATCCACAAAGTAGAAACAGCACTGTATATTTTTTTATTATTTTTATAATTT
>NC_068989.1:41451902-41460068 GCF_001194135.2 Octopus bimaculoides | reverse complement strand
CGGTTATTTGGTATTTCAAATCAAAATATTATAGAGTACTATTTATTATTTCTTTTTGTTTATTTATTGGTTTGTTTGTTGGTTAAAAATTCCCATTATCAAGAAAAATAAAACAGGAAGTTGTTCTGCATGCCACTAATAAAATGTTTATACACACTTAATGGTGAGTATTGTCGAGTTACGAGATAATGAAACCTAATGAACCAAAGTAGCGGTTCAATTAAAGCTGATTCACTTTGTTTAACAAAATTACTAATGTTCTTGGGACAGTGTATAACAATAGACACAATAAGGATGTGCTAATCAGTTAGGACATTTGATAGTACTATAAATATTTGTAAAAACATCATAACAGTTAAGACATTGGTGCTGCAATAACTGATCAATTAAGACAATGGTGGGCTATGATCAGTTAAAACAGCAGTACAGTTTAAGCACTGGGGTGATGTAAGTGATTAGTTAAGACATTAATATTGGCTTCAAATTTTGGCACAAAGCCAGCAATTTCGGGGAAGGGGGTTAGTTGATTACATGTGGACCCCAGTTTTCAGCTGGTATTTATTTTATTAACCCTGAAAAGATGAAAAACAAAGTCGACCTCAGCAGAATTTGAACTCAGGACAGACAAAATGCTGCTATTAATATTGATATATTGGTGTTGATCTGTTATGACATTAGTTGTACTATGACTGGTCAGTTATGATGGTGGTGTTATGACTGATCAGGTAAGATATTAGTGGTGTTAAGACTGATCAGATAAGATATACTTCAGTATAGACATTAATAGTGTTATCTCCAATCTATTAACTCATTAGTGGTGCTAAGACTAATCTGTTAAGACTGCTTGATGAACCTTTCAGTAATAGATTGTGTCAGAATTCTCAGTTTTATTATTTGTGTGTAAACTACAGAAAAAAGAAGTTGCCACCCAGTTGATATATTAAGTTCTTTGGTTTGCTTCAGTTTAGATAGCGTTGAATCTGTTGAAGAATTAGAGAAATTCCTAATGTTGATTCAAAACCTATAATCAAGATATCTTGAAGCAAATTTAACAAAAATAAAAGTTTTAGATGACAGAAAAGATGTCAAGATTCTGTTACCATCTGGGAAATGGTCATTCTTGATAAGTAGAAAAGGAAAGAATGCCATATGGCATAATCTATGTAAACTGTTGTTCAGCTACATCTGCAGGATGAGCCTTGGGAAGATTACCTCACCAACTTTTGTGGTGGCAGTGATCTTTGCTCTGGAGAATCCAGCACTGTACACCAAGAAGACATGGGCGAAACAAATTGAAGAAGATCTGAAGTCACAATACCTCGACCTTGAGCATGTTAAGGCCAGTGCCATGAATTAGAAAGTGTGGAATAACATCATCATCAGAATCCATTATCCAGCAGCATATTGGTTGAAAAGACAGCTTCCCCTTCCAGTCAGTAACTAGGGATTTTACTTACTTACATGAGATACAGTGGGATCACATATAAGCTGAGAGGGAAGAAGGATTTTGAAGCAGATGCACAAGAGTTGTTAGCAATAAAAGCACTTGTTATAATAAATTCTTGTAAATATTTAGAAGGACCTTTAGATGTAAATGATAGGGTTCGTTACTGAAGTGACTTTATTACAATGAAAGAGGTTGTTTGGAAGGCATTGTAACCCGACTAAAAGCTGAGAGGAAAAAGTTCAGGAAATTATTGTTTCTGCTAGCAGATGCCTGTGTACAGACTGAAATGTCACAAGTGAACAAAACATGGGCATTAAATATGGTGACATATGCCAAAGTAAGAAGTATATGATTGATCAAGAAGAAAGAAGCAGAGAGAAAAAAAACTGAGTATAAGAGAAATCAGATGACCAAGAGAAAAGACTGAGCTGGTACAGACATGTTATTGTATAAGGAGTATCATGGTGTAATGTAGTGGGAAGACCAAGAACGACACGGAAAGAACAGGTGAAAGTTAATCTCAAGAGAATGACCCTTACAAAGAAGATGACAAAGAGCTCGAGCAAGTGATGAGGTGCTAAATTGAAAAGGACCCATCCAATCCATTCAAGCATGGAGAAAGGGGTGTAAAATGATGATATATGCGAGGGGGTGCTGAAAAGATCCTGGCTTTAAGGGTATCGTGAAAGGCTTGGTTTGAGGCCAAACCTTCCAAGTTCTTTTACAGGGTTTAAAAAAACTGAAGGACTACTGCAATAAGTGTGTAAATCTGAGAGGGGGATATGTTAGATATAATCATAATTAACTGATCCTCCTGTATTTCTTTTACCCAAAGCCACGAACTTTTCAGCATCCCCTCGTATATACATATAACAAGAATAAGAATGGAGAAAATCACATCTTTAATTGGTGATTACACCATACATTACCAATGATTGTTTCTATGGTGCCAGCATATTTAGATACAGTAAAAGGTATTAAATACCAGTGAAGTCTCATTCTTCGAATTTCTTGAAATTATCTTGGATGTTAATTTTACTTGCACTAATTAGTATCTGATTGTTAGGTATAGTCAACCAAATTTGTTTAACACTGAATGCTTTATAGATATCTGTCTGTATTTATTAATCCCTTTTACTTCTTACACACACACATATATGTGGATGTAGGTACTGGCTTGGGAACGAAATTTGTTTAGTGGGTGCAAACCCATGTCCAAAATTCTTACAAAGTCTTATTACATTTAAAAAAAATTTCTTTTTGTTCTTTGTTCTTTGAGAAGAAAACTAACTCTAAGAGACATATTACAAATCAATTTTTATGCACTGCTTTATAAACCTGACAAGAGTTAAAAGGGGTACAAATTTAAATTTTGCACCCGACAAAAATTTTAGGAGGTGCACTTGCACCCCTTGCACCTCCTGTCCCTGGGTCCATGGGTGTAGGAATGGTTATACAGGTAAAATGTTTGCTGCACAGTGATGTTAATCCAGGTTTGATTCCTTGTTTGGTACTTTGGTAAATGCCTTCTACCATGGTGCGGTGAGGGAAATTTAATAGATGAGAAACCTATGCAGAAGCTTGTGTGTTTGTGTGTGTGTGTGGTGGGGGAGTGTGTATATTGCCAAGGGATTCTTGATAAATTGTTGCATCAAAACAAAATATTTTGTGAGAATGTTCCATGCAAATTTTATCCTTTTACACTATAAAGTTCAACTTAGCCAAAATCTACAATTAATTCCTGATGGCAGTACTCCAGTATGGCCACTGTCTATAATCAGAGTCAGACATTACCAGATTGGAATATTTCCATTGTACCATCACCATATCTGTCAAATTCCTCTCTCTCTTCCAGTTTGGTGTCTGTAGAACTCTAACATTGCTTGTATATGGAAATGTTGCATGTGACATTGTTCACTCTTGAAGGTCATCCATAACCTGGAAAGCCACATCATCAAATATATCTTCTTGCAGAGAGATTTGTGATAAAGAAGAACTCAAGTTCTCAAAGGAAACAACATCATTGATGTCAGAGGTTGAAAATGGTTTCTCCATTGTGCATTTCAATTTTTGGATGATGTTTCGCAGATGAATAAATTTTCGAATCAATAGTTTGTCTTGTTCTTTCATCAGAAGCTGCAAAGAAGAGGAAAGTATAGATATAATACAGATAAATATATACTATCTAAATATGTATTTGTATATATGTACAAATGTGGGCATGTATATGTGTGCATGTGCATATATGTAAGTGTGTATGTATATGTGCATGTATGTATGTGTGTGTGTGTGTGAAAGAGAGTGTGTGTATGTGCACGTATGTGTGTGTGTGTGTGCATATGTGTGTGTGTAATATATCTGCGTATGCAGACATAGGTAATGTCTGCATTCACAGATGGCTGAGTGGTTTAAATGTTTGCTTCCAAGCTATAGGGTTTCAGGCTCAGTCCTCCACAGAGCCTTGGTCAAGTATCTTCTACTACTATAGTCACAGGCCAACCAAAGCCTTGAGAGTGGATTTGACAGATGGAAACTGAAAGAAGCCTATAACTTTGTTTTCTACCATCGTACATGAACCTCATATTTCCTTCCTCCCACCACTACCACCATTTTCATTGCTTGCACACACACACACACACACAGAATGTGTGTGTGTGTGTGTGTGTGCGTTTTAGCCTCTTGGGTTACCATGTATATTCAAATCCAAACTCTGGTCCTTCAGATATTGTATTTCTTATACATTCTATAGTCTTCTTTATCTACATGACTATAAACCTTTTATCTGTAACTTGTATTACAACCGCAAGCTATTTCTAAACTCCACTTTCTTTCTGGGTTCCACCACAGCTCTGCATATCACACCTGGAGCACTGATTTAAGCACAATCTCACCCCTTGTAGTTCCCACCTCTGTTTCAGTTCCACAAACTTCTCTACTCCCTTCCATCGAGTCTTGTCATTTATTCATGTCTTTTTCATGTGTTACACTATCCACTTAATTTATTCTCAGCTCTCTGAAATTAGACCATGACATTGGTTAGTTGCATCTCCTCCTATCCATCTGCATCTCCCTTCTTTCTTCATTCTTATAGCCCTTTACATCCTCCAACTCAACCAACAGTCGTTTGACTCCCTGTTACAGGTTCTATCACCTCAACCTCACTACCATCTCTACCATCTCTATTGCTTTTGCATTCATTGTACTTTCGGTAATCTTTCAGTTTAGGGTGTTTAAGAAAGTAAATAAAAATGAAGCCTAAATGGCGGCATCTACACTCACAAAGGGATTGTGCACCATGAGAACTTAGTGGATCCCACAAATGGGGACATCCACACGCAAGATATAGAGAATATGTGGATGCGGGTGAAAAGAAAATTATGGCGACAATTTGGAACGTTGGACAATTTATTTGTGTCATATTTACACAAATTCATATGGAGAAATTCTGTTTCAAAGAAAAGACTTTCCTTCACTTTTTAGTGGCTATAGCCCAGCTCTATGCTGTTTAATAGTTGACTTATTTACCCCCCCCCCTTGTTATTTCCCCCCTTTCATTTTTATTTACTTTTTTAAACACATCTAAGTTGAAAGAGTACTGTACTTTAATATGTAGTTGTAATCCTCTCTATAAGTTAGCATTAATTCTTTAGTATTTAAACAAGCCATATCCAGCCAAAATATTCTACCTGTTTTAAGTTCAAACTGGCTAGATGTAGCCTCTGACACCTATCCTACAATGTCATTTCTTAAAAATGAACAATCACAGCATTGAAATCTTGAAGCTATAAGATAATGCATGATTAATTCAAAACAATGTAAGTAAATAAGCAATACATTTGACTGAATAATCCTAATGTTAAAGGATTAAGTCCATGTTAAGAATCTCCATGTCTTACTCCTCACTGCATCAGTGGCATAGTTAATAGCAAAACAAGGGGAGTGACCACTTCCACTGAGTACATTTTTCAAAATTGGCACCTTTTCAACAACGTTTTTTAAGTCTTTAGCTCACTTGTGTGATAAAAGTCAAATATCTTTCTTTTTTTCATCAATCACATAACCTTGAAAGAACTTTCTGTAGTCATTACTTTATTTTACCAACTTCCTGTGTTTTTGAAATGTCTGCTTAATCACCTGTGATGTGTTGGTGGCCTCTGATATCTGAAGAACCAAAACAAACTCTGCCATCATAACCTCTTGACACTGGACAATCCCATGGAGTTTCATCTCTTTCTTGTCATACCTACATCAGTAGTTGTAAGTTTCATACATAGTGACATTGTTACTGAAACATGAAATTAATGAATGTAGGATACAATTAAGTATATTATAATTAATGAAATATTTCATGTAGTATGAGAAAAATGAGTTTAAAATTGTTTGGTGTGTGTAAAAACAACACTTCCTTTCTCCAACCTTAGATTCGAAACTGAATCTAAGGATTCTCGCTTGTCTCTAATTGGTTAAAATGCCTTTTATGTTCATATTTTGGTCCTTTTATCACGTACATCACATTACCTAGACGTCCAGTTATATTACCTTGTTCCCAGTCCTGTTTTCCATTTTTATACATTTTAAAATACACTTCATCACCTGTGTTAAAAAATTTCATTCTACTTCCCGAATTTTGAATTTTCCCTTTCCTACTTGGCAGCAATTTGTCAAACACAGAACAAATCTTTCTGGAGAACTTCAAATCTGCAGGTGACCTACCCGACTCTGTATTTGGATTCAGTGTTATTCGGTACACCTGTAAGAACTTTGTCATATTTCTATCTTTAAAAGCTTCCCTTCTGGTCTCTCTTAAGGCTCTCTTGAATGTGTTGACGAATCTTTCCACTAATCCATTTGACTTTGGATGGTTAACACATGCTTCATCTAGACTGACTTACAGAATTTTTCAAACTCCTTCATTGTGAATTGTGTGCCATTATCTGACACGATTGTAACAATTTTTCCAAGAAGTCAATAGTCACATTTGTGGTTGGCCTTGAACAATTACACACTTCAGGCCATTTTAGACAGCTATCCACCACGATGATATGATAAGAGTCATTTATTGGTCCTGCAAAATCCAAATGCTGTCTAGACCATGCTGAATCCGTTTTTGCCACGGTTGTATCTGCAATGGGGGTGCCTTTCCTGCCATAGCGCATCCCCTACATTGTTTTACCAGTCTCTCAATTTGTTTGTCCATATTCAGCCAATGCACGCAACTCCTCATGAGGCTTTTCATCTGGGCAATCCCCGGATGTCCTACATGGAAGTCTTTCAATATTCTCTTTTGCAGTGCTTCAGGTATTACCTCCCTTTGTGCATATGATACTACATCATCACATACTGAATAATATCTTGAACTTGCGTTCTGCTCATTTATATTATCTTTCGTCTTACTTTCCAACAACATTTTAAAAATCTTGTTTATGAACATATCTTTTTCCAATTTTAATTTAATTTCTTCTAGTGTTACCAGCAAATTACGTACTACATTGCACAAAATGTTCTTCAGTTCCATTTCTAGTTTTAACGATGCAATCACCATGTTTTCAAAAGGTTCCTTATATTTTGGAATTAGAATTAGCCAAGACAACCTGTCTGCATGTCTCATATCCTTTGATGGCAAAAACTCCATCTGAAAATCATAGTTCAACAGGGTAGTCCCCAGCACTGTAAATGGTTTACTGAATGTGTGGGGATACCCTTTTTTGAAGTGAGAATAGACAGTAACGGTTGGTGATCAGTCTGCAGTGTAAGCTTCCTACTGTGTAAAAATTTATGGAATTTCTTTACTGCAAAAAATAATGATAATGTCTCCTTTTAGATCTGGCTGTAGTTTTTTCCTGTTACTAGGAGGACTCTTGATGCATGTGCAACAGCTTTGATTTTACCATCATTAAATTTACGCAATATCACAGCTCCTATACCATATTCACTGGCATCCAATGACACAATTATTTTCAGGTTTGGGTCGAAATGAGTTAATGATAACTCTGATGTTAACCTCTTTTTTAATTCCTCGAATGCTTTCTGACATTCCTTTGTCCAGTCCCATTTCGAGTCCTTCTTTAGCAAATTATTCAACGGAGCTCTTAGCTCATACATTTTAGGTATGTACAGCTGGTAATAACTTACTACACCTAAAAATGCTTGTGATGTTGTTTTCTTAGTGAGAGCAGGCATATTTTTTATTGTGTCAACCCTAGAAGGGTCCAATTTTTGTCTGTTCTCATTGATCACCTGTCCCAAGTACTTTATTTTTGTTAAAAAAAATCCCATTTATTTTCACTTACTTTAAATCCATAGTCACTTATTCTTTTAAAAACATTTTTTATACGTTCAATATGCTGGTCTCACGATTCACTTTTGATCAATATGTCATCCAAGAATGGGACTGCAAACTCACAGCCTGGTAGCGTAGTGTCCATCACTTGCTGAAATATTGCTAGTGTGACCTTAACCCCAAATGGCAGTCTTTTGAAATGGTACAGACCTTTATGAGTATTAATTGTTAATACTTTAACACATTCCTCATCTACCAGTAATTGGAGGTAGGCCTCTGACAAATCCAGTTTGGAAAAAATTTTCCCACCATTGCTCTTAGCAAATATTTCTTCTGGCCTTGGAAGCAGGTAATTGAAATTTTTTTTAACAATCATTAAGACCTGTTGAGAAGTCCACACATACTCTGTTGTTTTCCTTATATATATATATATATATAT
>NC_068989.1:41450741-41451286 GCF_001194135.2 Octopus bimaculoides | reverse complement strand
AGTAGAAACTGTCCACACTGAAACCTCGACGCCACTGTTGTATCAGTGATGATATTGTTTGAATCCTTGTCATCACTGTTGTATCGTATGTTCGACATATGATGTGACGGGATAATAAATAATATCCTTGCAAATCGTTTTACTCAAGATACACAATACTTGTAATTGCACTCAACAATATGCAACTCTCGGCTTTACACAGCTCACCGACTCTCTCCCCACACTCTCTGCGCATGTCCATTTATATTGTGGCACAGTCCATTAGGAGCCAACCAAATAGGGGTGTTCTACTTTCACACAACAGTTAGCTTGAATTTTATCTATCATCTATTATCAAGACGACGGTGTAGATTGTGCGCACGTGTGTGCGTGTTTGTGTATACACACACACACACACACATACACACACGCACAAATATATAAATACACATATATTTGTGTACATACATACATATGTGTGTTTGTATACACACACACACACACACACATGTGTGTGCTTGTGTGTGTATGTGTATATATATATATATATATATATATATATATAT
>NC_068989.1:41448765-41450265 GCF_001194135.2 Octopus bimaculoides | reverse complement strand
GTTGGAGGTGATTGCTATAGTAGTGGTGTGGGCAGGTGGGTGGGTAACAACGATGATGCTGACAATGGTGATGATGGTGATGATGGTGTTGAAGACAGCAGTGAAAACAACAGACGGCTGATTACGATGATGAGGAGAATGTTAACCCTTTTGTAACCAGTGGAGGACTGATGGTTACGTGTCAGGACCGGAAGCAATGGAGCAAGTGATGTCAGTAGGGGATTCGATCTCTCTTCTTCATCCTACCAGTCACTGCCATAATCATTGCCACAACATCACATGTGTTGTTCTGTGTCAACATTCGTGTCTTCCCTACCAAATTGTTCACTGACACGGCGCTGATGTTCAGCAATTGCTGCAATTTCATTGAGATTTGGTCGAGGAATCCAGTCATGAAAGCCAGTAGGAGGTGGTAACAGTGTCAGGGAAGCCAACGATGGTGGAAGCAGAGAGGTTGTGAGGCTGGTGGTGGTGGTGGTGATGATGATGATGATGATGATGATGATGGTAACGAAGACTAAAAATTAACTGAAGAGTAATGAAATGCAGGGAAGTACTTTCTAAGTAAGGTTACCTTTTTTGAGTCATGCTGACTCATAAGGGTGGGTTTCCTGGTTTCTGCGGCATATAAATTCCCCACCTGGATGGGATGCTGGTCTGTCAAGTCCATCACAGGAGTAATCATTTTTGCCAGCTGAGTGAACTGGAGCAACGTGAAATGAAGTGTTTTGATCAAGAACACATGTCACTCAGTGCAGGAATTGAAACCACAATCTTCTGATCATGAGTCCAACACCCTAACCGCTAAGCCACAGCCCTCCACAAAGTAGGGAAATGGATCAAAAACACAGGTTACAAAGAATCAATGAATAAAATCAAGCAGTGAAATGCCTTACAAACACTCACTCACACACACACACACACACACACACACACACGTATACACTCACATAAATACACATATATATATGTACTCATGAACCATGCAACCCATGCTAGCATGGAAGGCGGACGTTAAACAATGATGTGGATGATGATCATCATCATCGCTTTTATGTTTGCTTTTCCATGCTGGCATGGGGTGGCTGGGACTTTTTTTTATGCAATTCTTTACAGCTGCATGTTCTTCTTGACACCAACTCTTTTAGTGACTTTCACAACATACAGAGACATGATGTATCTATTCTGAAATCAGTATGCGCAGATTTACATACATATATCATCATTATCATCATCATCATTTAACATCGGTTTTCCTTGCTGGCATGGGTTGGATAGTCTGATAGAAACTGGCAAATCAGTGAGCTGCACCAGGCTCCATTTGTTTGTTTTAGCATGGTTTCTATGGTTGGATGCCCTTCTTAACACCAACCACTTTACAGAGTGTGCTAGGTGCTTTTTATGTGACACCAGCACAAGTGCTTTTTACATGGCACCAGATCAAACATGTGTGTGTATACATATATATTTGTATATATGTATATATATATATATATATAT
>NC_068989.1:41447345-41448495 GCF_001194135.2 Octopus bimaculoides | reverse complement strand
CATCTACATGTACATATAGATACATAACTGGGTACATGACGTGGCAAAAGAACATGGACAAAACGATAAACAAAGTACAACAAACAAGCAAGCCACATAGAAATATCTCCTTCATCAGCTGCCACCATTAAAACACCAGCGTTTCGAAGAATTAGGGCAGTACGCATCGTTGAAATGGTTCTTCCCACGAACACAAATTAAATTATTTTCGTGGAGGGTAGTGGCGGACGGAAAACAAGACAGGAAAATGAAACGGTGAATAAACGAACAAGCAAAAAGGCTGTACAGCCAGACGTGGTGTGATGGGTAAACTGTCGCTATTTTATATTTTTAATTTTGTGCTTGTGCATTGTTTGTTTTTGATTTTTTCAGCTACACAATATAGTAGGGTCAATTAGGTACCATCTGAGAGAAAAACAACTCCACGACATAATTCACTCTGACAGAAATTTGGAAACAATATGCTGTGCTGCTTGGCATTCATGCCGGAAGCTCCAATATGAACATTTCAGAACGCCTGGGTGTCAATCTGAGGACATTTACCGAAAGTAATAAAAATCAAACATACAGTCAACATCATGGTGTTTGGGAGTGACTACTTGTGATGGCGACATTATGCCTTCATTTATCTTCCCACATGGTCTCAGATTCAACACAGAGGCCTACATCAAGTGCCTAGAGAAGTACTGCCCTGGGTCAAGAGGGTGGCTGCTGGAAGACTTGATGTCTGGCAACAGGACTCTACACCATACCACACAAGCAGGAGAACTCAGTCATGGCTGTTAGATAATTTCTGCGACCACATCACCCTTAACATCTGGCTACCTAATCCCCCCCAGACTAGTAGAAAAAGTGGAGGAGGAAGAGGAAGAAGTAGGGAAAGGGGGAAGGAGGAAGAGGAAAGGGAAAAGGAGGAAGTAGAGCAAGAAGAGGAGGAATAAGAGGAAGTAGAGAAAGAGAGGGAGGAGGAGGAGGAGGATTACGATGAAGAGGAGGAGGAAGATGGGGAGGAAGGGGGGAGGAAGAGGGGGAGGCAGAAGAGGAGAAAGAAGAGGTAGAAAATGTGGAGGTAGAAGAGAAGGGGTTAGGGAGAGGAGGAGGAGGTAATGGTTGTGGTCTAATCTGCAAGGAAGAAGAAGAAATAGAGAAA
>NC_068989.1:41446063-41446727 GCF_001194135.2 Octopus bimaculoides | reverse complement strand
GTCTAATCTCTGTGAAGTAGTTTTTAATTATATTAACAAAATATATTGACAAAGTGGGTCAGACTTACTGACCTCTTAACATAATCTGTCTTTTTCACACCACACAAACGCAGACACACACACACAACACACACACACATACACACACATGCACACACACATACACACATTCATGCAGACTAACATTCTGACAACCAGACAGACAGCTAGAACTCTGTCTGGAGGTCACTCAGCCTTTAATCCAATCAAAAAGCAAGACACAAGAAGCCAGGCTAGTTATCAAGCCATAGCCTGTCCTTCATGAAGTTAGTGAAGCAAACACTGGTGACTAATGGTCATTTTAAAGAGAAACAATAAAAAAATCTGCTATCTTTGTTCTTGTTTCAGTCACTGGACTGTGGCCATGCTGGCCCACAGCCTTCAGGGCTTTTTAGCCAAATGAATTGACCTCAGTACTTATTTTGTTAAGCCTGGTACTTATTCTATCGATCTCTCTTACTGATCTGCTAAGTTGCAAATAAACCAACACCAGTTGTCAAATAGTGGTGATATGAGGAAGAACACAAACAAGCACACACACTTAGATATATATACATCTGTGTACACATGTATACATATGTATGCATGTATGTGTGTGTATATATATATATATATATATATATAT